>NC_056736.1:399641866-399791549 GCF_019279795.1 Protopterus annectens
GAAACATATGTTTTGGGAGTGTAATGAATTGGCAGATTTTAAAAATTCCATACAGAGTAGTGTATCAGCAATATTGTATGAGCAAATGGCTAAGTAAGGAAATTATTCTTTTAACCGTACAGGATATGAATTGGCAGACATACTAAGGTCTTAAGTTTAATTCTGCTGGCTGCCGAAAAAGCAATTAGTAGAAAATGGAAAACCAAAGTCTGCTGCAACTGTATCTGGGGTATTGAATATTATAAGATAAAAGAATTAGAAGAGGGATCTGTAGAAAATGGAAGGAGCACATGATATAGTAAATGGAAATTGTGGGGACAATACCTGCATAATAATGTTTAGGAGGAGCAGTGAGTTTTAATGGAAGGCAGAAATTCAATATTTTTTGTAACATTCAACTGATGGTAGTTGGAAAGAAAATATATATGGTGTATATTGTACCGTATTTAAATTGAAAAAAAAAGTTTAAAATGGATTGTTTTACTTTCTGTTAATGTATGTTTGCTTATGTCTTGAGTGATGATTTAATAAAGGTGTTAGAATGCCAATATGCCACCCCCCCACCCCCACCCCCCCAGTGGGCATTTCTTCAAACTGAGCTGTCAGTACAGTCTTCTTTAAAAATCAGCAAACATTCTGATGATTTGGGATGGAAGGCTACACCTGAGAAAGTTGCAGTTGTATCTCAGCAGCTTGTAAAATCCAAGTGTCCACTGGATAGGTTTAGCCCTCTTATTCCTTTACTTTTTACAGAGGTTCATTGGTGGATTGTTGCATAAGGTCATCTCTACCCTGTGCACATTTCCTTTGACCCCAGAGTGTTTCTTCCCCTCAGAAGATGAACACCATACTTTCCCATATTAAAATTAACAACTTAGCAGTTTCTCCCACTCTGTGACATTTCTGTCCTAATCAGCTTCTTCAGTGCACACCATGCTGGGCCTGAATAAAACATTATGATATTTTTTATGAATTTTTCTCTTCAGCTGTTCATAAAGCCTTTTGCTATGAAAAGCAGACACAGCAAGTTATTATAGCAATAACCCACGCCTGGGTGTGGGTAATGCTGGATTTACCCACGATTGGTGTATATTGGTCACGAGGGCGAAGCCCGAGTGGCCAAACAAAGACAACCGTGGGTAAATCCAGCATTACCCACACCCAGAAGTGGGTTATTGCTATTATACAATGGAATTATTTAAGAAAAAAAAAAATTAGTTTTTTTAAATAATGGCATTGTATAATGCTTCCTTGCTGCCCTTCCGCAGCTGTCTGGTATTCTGTGGCAGTTTTGATGTACTGCGCATGCGTATGCTTACGCAGTACATCAGAGCTGTGGGCAAAAGTAACGGAGAAAGCAAGATCTCCGATGCTTTTTACAAACTATCTCGCTATGTTAAAGGAGTTTAACATAGCGAGACAGCTTTAAAAATATCAACGGGGACTCTCTGTTGCTTTTTTAAAGCTGTCTCGCTATGTTAAACCCATTTAACATAGCGAGACAGTTTTGAAAAAAGCAACGGAGAAAGCAAGATCTCCATTGCTTTTTACAAAGTGTCTCGCTATGTTAAACCCATTTAACATAGCGAGACAGCTTTAAAAATATCAACGGGGACTCTCTGTTGCTTTTTTAAAGCTGTCTCGCTATGTTAAACCCATTTAACATAGCGAAACAGTTTTGAAAAAAGCAACGGAGAAAGCAAGATCTCCATTGCTTTTTACAAAGTGTCTCGCTATGTTAAACCCAGGCGACAGGACCTTTTTCCATTACTATATCTCTGATTTACAACGTGCACACTGACCAATCAGCATGCACGTTTTGGAATATTATTGGGGGGGTCGTTGTATAATAGCTGTTCTTTATTTCATACCCACTGAGGTCATAAAGCTATTCAAACTCAAAATTCACAACTCTGTGACTCCCTGTTGTCATATAAACCTGCATTATTTCCATTCTTTGTGACCCTATAAGCTTTTTATAGTTTGAAAGTGAACAAATATAACTGCTTAGAGCATCTTCACTAATTGGCTGAGCTTTGCATATCAGGAAATTTGACATTTTGGCTGACTCAAGGAAGAAAGGATGTAAAACTGGCAGAATGACAGTTTTTGAAAAAAAATAAATTATGTGAGTTATTACTTTATCCTTTTGCAAGATATTTTCTTTATATGGTGCAACATATGTAGGAAACACATATTTTAGAGTGAATGCAAAAAGTCACTGACATATCTCACTAATTCCATTCTATGTGAATGAGAGTGTGAGCTAACAAAAAAAGATAGACATTGTAATTTCCTCAGCTGTGCCCTCCTAGTCCATTATGGATAAGAAGTGGAATTCAGGGCTAGGAAAAGTAAAAGTAGTAATAAGTAGTTATTACAGTGCTGGCAGCTTTAGTTTTTGTAAAACATCATGGCAAGATAAAATACAGTTCTTCAGTTTCTGCCCATAGTGGTCCTTTAGGTCTTGAGAGAGGTCCATCAGACTTCATGGATGGTGAGCACTTCTGGAATGTCCATTCAGGTTATGTGGCTTCCAGAACAAGTGGGACTTTACATAAATCTGAATATTTATTTATTTTAATAAAGTGAGGTAGCCCATAGGCCCTATTTTAGCCACAACCAAAAGTAAGCCTTTCAGAGAGTACTAAAAGCATTTTTGAGGGAACCTTCAATATCATATTAGTGTGGTACAGAAAATAAGGTAGCACCTGCTTTTAGCAACTACTCAAGATGGCAGAGGCATTTTGAGACTAGGCATTAGCTGTGGGAATTAGGTTGGTGCCAGATCAGCTTCTGGGGGACCAGAATGAATGGGGGACTCCTTGAGCAGATCCATGGAGGTGGACTTCTTTGTCTTGGGTTCCTCCCAAGACAAAAAAAATGTATTTGCTTCAATGGAAAATTCCCAGTTGCCCAAGATGATGTATGTAGTCGGATCATGGTCAAGGCATCTTTTGGGTGCAGTCTCTATATCCTCTCTTCCTTTGCCGCACGCTTGGGATAAAAGTGCTTACTTCGTTCTAATAGCCACAGTATGGCCAAGGCAGCCTTGGTACTCACTTCAACAAGGAGCCCTTTTACTATCTTTCAGACAGGATGTGTAGACTCAACAATGAAGAAATGTCCTGAACCCTGTCCTTTGACTGTGTGGTTGCTGGAAGTTTTAGTCACTAATCAGGAAAAAGTACTGCAGAAAGTTAGAAAATGTTGTAAAAGTAATGCTTGAAATTTAAATGTGGTAGGTTGACTGATAGCATTGAAATACATACTGCAACTGCTAGACCAGAATTTGCCCTATTCTTCTGTCAAGGTTCAGTGCTCACTGCTCAGTACATTCAGCATGTTTGACTTGGGAACATTCTTTAGCTTCTATTCATTCTTTAGCTTCTATTCCTACCATTAAGCTACTTTTGGAGAGGTGATTGCTATCTTGGGCATTCTAAGATGGTGGTAGTATTTCCAGAGTAGTATGAGTGTTTTGGAAGAATTGACTGACTGCCTGTTTGAATAACCTGAAGTTTCTGACTTGAAAAGTTATTTTTTTTGGTTACATGAGCCAGATGTGCATTAGCATTAAAAGACTTGAATATGTTCCCTGTGTTTATACTGCGTTCCACTAGGATATGTCAATCGTGATACTTAACGATCTATATGTAAAAATTGCCTTGAGCCCCCCAAAAATTAATTTTCCATGTTTTTATGATTAGGCTATGGATTTCAGAGAGTAACTGCTCCATGTTATTGATCCCAGAAGAGAAAAGGAGATTTACATTGATAAAACTATAGATCTGAAGTAGGATGTTCATTTGTCAGCAACCTGTGGGTTATGGATCCGATATCGGATCCGAGCCGGCAACTTGTTTCAAGCTAATGGATCCGAGCTCCTAGCTCCTCCCTTCACCCATAATCCCCTGCTAACCCTCCATGACCTCAGATCTAGTTTGCCGCGCTTGTGGATGGCTGGATCCTTGTTGAGCTCGTCAGATAAGTGAAGAAAAAGTTACCTTTTTCTAAGTACTTTTTGTCAGGAATTTCTTTTTTAGTTTAAATTAATACTTTTAAAGTGTGTCTGAATTAGGTTCCTTATTTTTTAATTAGTACCCTCCCTTCGCTGGTCGCTAGTGTGTGAGTGTGTGTTGCGTGTCTTTTGGGGCCTGTGTGTGTGTGTGTAGTTGCTTTTCTTTTTTAGTTTAAAAAAAAAAAAAAAAAAAAAAAAGGGAATGGCTGAGGCCCCAAAAGCCATATTTTCTAAATGTGCTGAGTGTGGCCATAAGCTGTCCCCGGCTGATGGCCACACTCGGTGCGTTCGGTGCCTTGGGGTTGAACACCTCACCTCGGGCTGTACCATCTGTGCAGCGTTCAACCCCAGGGCACTGAAAGAGCAGAGGTCGAAGCTGGTCCTGGCGGGACTTTTACCCCCGGATTCGGCTTCGGCCTCCGCTACCTCTGCTGCTCCCGTGGCTCCACCACAGCCTGTGGTAGTTGCCACTCCTGCCCCCTGCCTCCGTCCGGGACTCAAACTCCCGCTAAAGTGTCTGAGGACAGGGAGGCCAGGAGGGAGAAACGGAGGGAGAAGCACCACAAGCGGTGGGCCGAAACCTCCGTTTCGGCCCCGCCAGCTAAGCGGGCTTCTCCCTCCACTGCTTCTAGGTCTCCTCCTCCTCGGCTCCGATCCCCTTGTTTCTCCCCGGGGCCCGAGGAGGAGGAGACCCGATCTCCGTCGAGGTCATCGAGGCGGCATTCCAGGCCTGCCTCGGTGGCCTCCTCGAGATCTACCTTCAGTTTATCAGATGCAGACTTGGACCGGATGATGCAAAGATTCATCCAGGCCCAGCTGCAGATGGGAGTGCTGCCTCCCCTCAGGGGAGCTCGACACCTTTTTTCCACCCAATTGCTCCTTCTCCGACCCGCTACCCGGGTTCGGAGCGCTCGGAGCCGAGCAGCCTTGGAGCCGGGGGTGGGTCGGCGCCGACAGTACTTGGTACTTCGGATCCGACCCTGCTCTCGAGCCTGTCGGATCCGACCTCTCGGAGCCGTGGTCCGAGCTTCGGATCCAGGGGATTCAGTGTGCCTTCGGCTCCGTCCAGGTCGGAGCACACTGGTCCCTCGGATCCGACAGTCTCGGTGCCGGCTCCGATCCCTTCATCGGATGCGAGTGGGTGCCGACTTTCGGATCCATTGGAGAGTGGCTCTCCCTCGGTCTTCGATGTTGTGGAGAGGGCTCTGTTGAGAGCATCCGGACCCCCGGTCCTTGCATTGACTCCTCCCTGCACTCCCTCTCTGCCTGGCCAGGCTTCCATCACCCGGCCAAAGGGACAGCCTGCTTCGATGTCACAGATAGTTCCATTGGAACAAGATGTTGCTGGCGAAGCCTCCTCGGACAGTCCCCCCGAGGAAGCTCCCCGCAAGCATAAGTGCAAAAGGAGGCACATGGACTCCCCTGAGTCCTTAACTGAGGACACGGACTTGGAGGAAGGGGAAGGCTCCCCAAGATCGCCCCCTGAGGATGTCTCCTTTGGAGACATCATGGAGATGCTGAGAATCAGAGATGGGTGGTCTGCACCTAAGTCTTCCTCTGACGAGTCCGTGTTTCTGGAGGCATTCGAGGCAGGCCCATCTACCTCTTGGGTGTCCCCTCCAGCCGACCCCCTGGTGGACCTCATTACCACCAGGGCGTGGAAGGACCCGGACACCATGGAGCCAATACCGAAGTGACCGGATAGGATTCTTAGCCCCCCCTCAGACCGATCACATTGGAGTAAGGGCCCCCCTGTAGATGCCATGTTGACGGCGGCAGCCACAAAGAGGGAATTGGCTCAGGAGAGTCCCTCAGTCCATCCACGAGCAAAGAGTCTCGTTTGATGGATCGCTTAGGGAAGCGAGTCTTTAGTTCAGCGACCTTCTCAGTAAGGTCTCTGAACTATATGGCACATGTCATCAGGATGCAGCGGGATCTTATCAAAGAATACGCTGCACCCCCCCCGAGTCCATGTCGGAGGAGGATAAACAATTGTACTCCACCCGAATGGCCACTCTAAGATCTATTTCAAACACCTCTATGCGGCTGTTGTCCCACGCCACAGAGGGAGCCACTAGGGCTAGCGGAGCAGGCCTAGTCATGAGATGTCAGGCCTGGCTCCGTCATTGCGACTTTACGGAGCCCTTTAAAGCGTCCGTCGCGAACACCCCTTTTGATGGTTCTGCCCTATTTGGCAAAACAGTTCGCGAGACACTTGTCCAGAATGAGAAGGACGGGAAGACGTTGTCTGCCGTCGGAGTCCGCTTCTCTGCTCCCCAGCGGTCCTTTTCAAGGAACCAAAAGGGTCAGAAGAAGATGTGGTTGCGGAAATCACAACATTCCCAACCAGCTCCGGACAACCAGTCCTACCGTGGCAGAGGTGGACAGGGAGGACGTCACCCCAGGGGCAGAGGGGCTCCGAGAAACTTTGGGTCCAGAGAACCTTTCTCTGAGTGGCCCGCGCAGCAGCCCTGAGGGGTTGCCCGGCTGCTCCACTCTGGAGGCAGTCGGGGGGCGTTTTTCGAAACACCTAGCGGCATGGGAGTCCATCACAACAGACCGCTGGGTGCTTCGCATCATATCTAGAGAGTACAAAATACCAATACTTCATGTCCCCCAAGCCAAGAACCTCCCCGATGTACCACCCGATCAGAGGGAGGCCGCAGCCGCAGAAATACAGCAGCTGCTAAGAAAAAGAGCCATCCAGCCCATCCCCCAAGACCAGCTCGGATTAGGGTTCTACTCCAGGTTCTTTTTGGTGCCAAAAGGCGGGGACCTGAGACCCATCCTAGACCTTTCCCGCTTGAACCTGTCAGTAACCAAGGAAAAATTCCGAATGGTCACTCTTCAATCTATCCTCCCCCTTTTGAGGAAAAATGATTGGATGTGCTCTATAGACCTCAAGGATGCGTATTACCACATCTTAATGGACAAACAATCCTACATTAGGATAGCAACTAGTGAACAGGTGGAACAAATCAGGCCATTTATTAGAAGTAAAAAGAGGATGGTACTTTCATATACCAACAAGAACAAGAGTATTACTAATGTCATTAGAAAGAACTGGGGTATCCTACAGTTGGATGATAGGCTTAGAGCACTTGTAGGTCCTCACCCCAGTTTTTCCTACAAGAATACTAGATCTTTAAGGAACATGTTATGTTATGAAAGGCGACTTCAAGATCAACCACTTACTGTTAGAATGGGTACCTTTCCATGTCGCAGTTGCAATCAGTGCAAATACATACTGGGCAGGAATAACTTTAGGCACCCGGATACAGGTGTGCTATATAAATTCGATCATTATGCAGACTGTAGGACAAGGAACATAGTTTATTTAGCCATCTGCACCAAATGCCAGGCTTTCTATGTCGGTATGACGAATAGAACGTTGAGGGAAAGGGTTAGAGAGCATTTATATGCGATCAACAGGGAGAGTGACAGGAACGCATTGGCTAGACATGTTCTATCGCAAGGCACCACACACACCTTTGAGTTCTTAGTCATTGAATTGATACACACCACATTGAGATTAGGCAATGTAAGTAACTTCACTGAAAGGGAAGAATGTAAATGGATCATCAGAATGAAAGCAGATGAAGGACATGGCCTCAATGAGAGGGTTACTTTGAAACCCTTTCTAGTCAGTCATCATCTTAAGCATTAGCAGTTATTTCTTGCTATACCTTTGACTTTTTCATGTTTCTTGGTGTTAGTAGGAATATATATTTTTAGAAGTTTTTCAGTAGTTTCATACACTTGAAATGTTTTTATTACATGCTGTTTTTATATGCTCTTGTATTTTTAAATATTGATATGCTATTTGCCATCTGAAATGTTAATAACAGTTATAATCTATTACTACATCCACTTTAATGTCAGTGTTAAATTTTGAAGTTTTAATTTTCACAATAAAGTTTCTGACTTTTTATCTATTTAGAAGTTTCTGACTTTTTATAGTTATGTATTCGTACAAAAGCTTTCATTGGTTAACTGTTTAACTGATAAGTGTTTAAATACAGAAGTGATGAAGTGTTTTATTAAAGTCTGAAGAAGCGTCCAGAGTAGACGTGAAAGTGCTAACAACCCATGGAATAAAGTTCTTTTGCTGCTCAAGTATAAAAATTTTTTATTGATTTTTGCTTTTTTGGTTGATGGTTGGCTTCGACAGTCATGGAGTACCTGCACCTTGATATTGACAAACGATCCAGGAGGTTCCTTCGCTTCCGGCTGGGGGCCAGTCACTACCAGTTCAGGGTCCTTCCCTTTGGCCTCACCACAGCCCCCAGGGTGTTCACCAAAGTGTTAGCAGTGATTGCGGCCCACCTGAGATTCCAGGGAATTCAGGTCTTTCCGTACCTGGACGACTGGCTCCTGACCGCACCAACAAGGCATCTACTTTGCTCGGCCAGAGACTTCTTTCTCCATCTAGCCCCACAACTAGGCATTACTATCAATGTCGGCAAATCTCTACTGGCTCCGACGCAGATCATAGAATTCATAGGTGCCAGAATAGACACCAGAGATTTGCGAGCCTTCCTAACTTCCGAGAGAATCAGGAAGCTACAACTTCATGTGCGGGCTATCCTTCATTCAGAGGCTTCACCAGCGGAATTGGTCCTGAGGGCACTAGGCTCCATGGCGGCAGCGATTACACTCCTTCCATGCGCCCGTTCGAACATGCGAGTACTGCAATGGACTCTGTTAGTGCAATGGTCCTTCCTATCCCTTCCTCTCCACCATCCCATTGCTATCAGCAAGACTTGCAGGAGGGCGCTACTATGGTGGCTCCAAGCATCGAACTTCCATATGGGCCGTCCCTTCTGCACCTCCCCCCCTATCGCCACAGTGACCATGGACGCTTCCCGCCTCGGGTGGGGGTGGCATTATTCAGGCAGGACAGTCCAAGGCACGTGGAACGATACAGAAACCTCCCTGCATATCAACGTTCTGGAGATGAGAGCGGTGCTGTTGGCGTTGCAAGCACTTCAGAGCTTCCTCCCCACAGGAACGATTGCAATTCAGTCGGACAACATGTCAGTGGTCTGGTATATCAACAAACAGGGGGGAACCAGATCTTATCCTCTTTGCCGCGAAGCCATGAGAGTGTGGGAATGGGCGATCTCCACCAACCGCTTTCTGATTGCAACGCACATTCCGGGGAGGACCAACATCCTAGCGGACAAGCTCAGCCGCACCCTTCTTACCCCGTACAATTGGTCTCTCAATCCTCTAGTAGCGAAGCAGATATTCGCAACATGGGGGCAACCCTGCTGCGATCTTTTTGCATCTCCATCACCAAATGCGACAATTTCTTCGCTCTAATCCCCCCCTCCAGGGGAAACTCCAAGAGACGCTCTGGTGCATGCTTGGCCACCCGGTCTACTCTATGCCTGTCCTCCTCTGCCAATGATGATACAGCTCTTACAGAAAGCCTCACGGTTGGGGAGCAAGATGATTCTCATTGCCCCATTCTGGCCTCGACAAATTTGGTTCCCTTACCTGTGGTCTCACCTTGTGAATCACCCTTGGATTCTAGATCCCATTCCGGATCTCATCTCCCATCCGTTGGACTTGCCAACTCCAAACCTGGACAATCTGAAACTGACAGCTTGGTTGCTCCAGTTCCACTCCTAGTTAGGACTCCCGGTATCTCTTCACCAGTCAAAGCCATCCTCGTGGCAGCATAAGCCCTCCACCAGGAAAGTGTATCACAGTAAATGGAAGCGTTTTTCCATCTGGAGCACCACGATCTAGATCCCTTTACGGCTCCTCTTCCATCCATTTTAGACTTCCTAACTGAACTCTTTCAGGAAGGCGCTAGTTGTTCAACTGTCAAAGTGGAATTGGCAGCCATATCTCATTATCATGTGGGACATGATTCAGGGCCCTTGATGTCAGCCAAATTGTGTAAAACCTTTCTCAAGGGTACCTTTTTACTTAGACCCCCTGTAAAAGAAGCCGTACCCCCCTGGGATCTTACTTTAGTTCTTCAAGCCTTGACTGCTCCACCCTTTGAACCTGCTGCTTCAGTGGATCTCAAATTCTTGTCATGGAAAACAGCATTCCTTGTAGCCATTACTTCAGCGAAAAGAGTGTCTGAACTTCAGGCTCTTTCTGTGAAGCCTCCATACCTGAGTTTTCACCCAGATAGAGTGTACCTCAGGATCAATCCCTCCTTTCTTCCCAAGATAGCATCAGAAACCAACATAAATCAATCCATAAATTTACCGTTTTTCTTCCCTAAATATCAAAATAAGGGAGAGTACAAGCTGCACTCATTGGATGTTCATAGGCAGCTTCGTTTTTATACTCATAGGACAGCTGGCCATAGACAATCTGACCAGCTGTTCGTTTCCTTTGCCAAATTTAACTTGGGGAAAGCTATCTCTAAAGTATCTTTATCTCGCTGGATTTCCCAATGTATCCTACTGGCTTATCAAGCCTCGGGTAGACCCGCACCGGAAGGAGTTCATGCTCATTCCACCCGCTCCATTTCTACTTCTGCGGATTTTAAGTCTAGATTTCCTTTGGATGATATTTGTTCTGCAGCCACTTGGGCTTCATCTCATACCTTTATCAACCACTACAAGCTAGACCTGCTTTCTAGAGGGAGAGCATCCTTTGGCTCTGCGGTGCTTCGTAATATCCTTCCATGATGGCCACCCAGGGTGCAGGTAGCTGGGGACTCTGTCCCACAGGTTGCTGACAAATGAACATCCTACTTCAGATTTAGAAGTTATGTACTCACCATAACGTTCCATCTGAGTAGGTAGTTCATTTGTCTGCAACCATCCCCCCCTCCTTCCCCCTGACCTTCTTCGGATCTACTAGTTGTTAGATATCCTTTTGTTGGATATATATTGAGAGGCAAACTCGATCTGAGGTCATGGAGGGTTAGCAGGGGATTATGGGTGAAGGGAGGAGCTAGGAGCTCGGATCCATTAGCTTGAAACAAGTTGCCGGCTCGGATCCGATATCGGATCCGTAACCCACAGGTTGCAGACAAATGAACTACCTACTCAGATGGAACGTTATGGTGAGTACATAACTTCTAATTATTGGAAATTTAGATCATCTGTATGTTGTGTTTGGCCCTTTCAGATTGGGGGCCCCAGTGAGGAAACAAATCATTTCTAAATTTGCTTCAGTCACTGCATTCTATTAAGATGATACTAGTAGGCCCTTAGCGGGCCCTGTTTTTTTTTTTTTTTTGTTTGTTTTTTAGGGGAGCTCCATCTTTGGCATAATTTTTCAGATGGACATCCTTTGGGGACATTTTGAGGCAGGTGCTTGGTATAGACAGAAACTGTCACAAAACATTCCAAGCTAGAGCCAATGTAAAGCCAGGGGAGATGTTGCTAATGCAGTCTTTCAGGGGACTTTGAGGGTCTCCACCTAGGTCTGCAGTTTTACATTACCTAAAGCTTGGCTCTTGGGAGATAGGAGTGGATAAAAGGACACACTACAGTTTTGTCAGGTCCTCCTCTCAGTAACAGGCATCCAAAATCCATCCCTCCAGTGACCTCATCTGCCTTTCTCCATCAGAAATGTTACCTACCTTGCACCTAGCTTCCTCTCACTACCACATATATACTACTCACTCAGTCTCCTCTATCTTCCCCTCCCATCCCATTAGCCCTTCTAGCTTGTTTCACCTTCGTGTGGAGCTTCTGCTTTTTATCTGCTTGAGTTTAGTGCAATATTTGTATATAAGATTTAGGTATATGAGTTTAGAACAGTATCCGTTTGAGCTTAGTACTATCTGTGTATACATCCTACCTTTATTCCTAGTCTTTAGCTAGATATTGGTTTATCTGTTCATTACTATGTTTCGTATTGTATGTATAGCTAATGTTTGCTGCAGTATGTATTATTTGCTATTGTATGTATATTCAATTGTTCTTCATGTAGTATGCTGCTCATTTCTTCTTCTGTGGAGCTTTTCTCCCCGGGTCTCCACTGAAAAAGGACCCGTGTCCAGTTGGAATTTCCCAATAAATAAATAAATAAAATAAAATGTTCACACATATACATACTTGAGAGTATTTGTTTTTTTATACCAATTATTGTTTGTTCCAGTGCACTACTGTGTTAAGGTGGGACCTGTGAATACACATGAAATGGTGTCATTCTACATTGCACTTAATAGCAAACAAATAATAAGACACAATATTTTTACATAATTCTGAAGAGCAACATTTGGCTTTGTAGCACTTTTCTGACTGGAGCTGTGACATTCTGCTTTTCAGTCTGGGGCTGGGGAATGATAGTGGCCCTAAATGGGCTGTTTGAGCTGTGATACTTTGCACTACACATTCTAACAGTAGAGAGAGAATATTTTACTATTCACACACACACACACACACACACACACACACACACACACACACACATATTTTGAGGATTTGCTTCTAATATCAGTTTACCGTTGTATTCTTTTCCTTAATTATTGTTACTGGCCTCTTCAGTATATTGCTGTTTCTGTAGTCTGGCTACACCACACCTAAACAATGCAGAAAAAAAACATAATCTGGATTTTCTGAAACAAAGTTTTTGAACTTGTACTGCATCCTGTGAAGACACAGTGCCCATCTTTATTGATACGTTGCAGTATACTGTCCTAAACCAGTCTGGGTTTGTTCAGCAACACCATGGTCAGTATGTGCAGACTTGGTATCACTGCTCTTAATATCGAAGAGCCAAGGCACACAGTTCCCAAAGTATGAGACAGTGGAATGTGTTAAGGTACAATATTAAAATGTGTAATGAAATTTTGTGTTTATACTTCCAGTGACTGCCTCACACTCTTATTTATTTTGCATAATCCAGAATGAGATTTTTAAACAATTTAACCAGCTAGAGAGACAACCTACCTAACACAAACCATAAAAAATGACCACCACATCCTAAAACTAGACTGCTCCATATTAACTTCATTTTATTAAAAAGAATGCAGTTACTGTTAAACTGGTTCTGGAGTCTATTTTAAGGTGAATGCCAAATTATGATCCTGTCATTGGAATATGCTGTAAGACAACTTTATGCCATTAGTTAAATTTTGATATTTAAGTACCTTTCAACACAGTCCACTGGCAGTTTCCTAATTTGGTAGTTACATTTTAGAATCCGGAGCTTTGACATATAAACAACTTTCATCAAGAGAGAAATTTGCTTAAAAAGCCTTTTTCCACTCTGTGCAACTGCATACTGTGGGGAGATGTGCCCCCCGACATGGGGATTGCAGGCACAAAATGTGTTTTTGACATTTCCATTAGTCCTTTACAATTTATTGATTGCATTGTGGTTTATGAACTATTTGTTGAGAAATGATTCCCTTGATGAAATGGATTACTTCCAAAAGTGCCTTGCAACAGTTTCCACTGGTTTCATACTTAAACATTTACCTTGCATAACCTCTAGGTAACGAATTTAATTCCTGTAAGAAAAATCTAGATGTAATTAAAAACATTTTTTTCTGTGGAGAAATTGTGTTTATTTTACTTTTGGGGCTGACAAAAGTGTGTAAGACTGCTTTTTACTTGGTTTTATGTGAAAAAAGTGACTTTGATAAAAAATTGAAAGTCTTTCAGCTTTTGCTGCTTGTTTTCCCTGGAAAAGAGGCCCAATTTTTGGCTTGAACATGTAGCAAACTACCAGTCTTCGGCTGGTCTGTCTTCCAGCCACAAAATGAAAAATTTAAGCAAGAGCCTTTGCTACCACAACAAGCTAGCAGTTTGCCTCAGGCGTAGGTGGGTGACTTTGCTGTGGCCATTGTTTGTTCCTCAGACCACTCATCTTTTACCCCAGATCCCTGTGGTTTAGCACCTACAGCCACTATGAACCAGGGGTTAGCCATGTCCTCTGCAGTTGTTAGGGTCCCCTCAGTGGGCAAAGGAGATCCAATCATGTCTGTTCTAGAAGAGGAGACTGGGAAGACTCCCCTGCTTTGTCGGAATATTGTGCTCATCCCTGGGGAAGCCACTGCCACCATTGATAACATTGTTAGCTCAATTTTTTCTTGCCAATAAAAAATAAAATAAAAACAGAAAAATAAATGTATATGTACTACTCAAATATTCTTAGGAGTTGTTAACTCGGTCTGGCTCAGGATTTTATTCAGACTATTGATCCTTCTTGTAAAATAGTTTCTGTTAAAAGAGAGACTGATACTTTTCCTATAGAGATTCAAAATTTTGAATCTGGACAGGAAGATGTAGAGAAAGATATAGGATTTTCTTCTCAGAAGAGAGCTCAGTTTCAAATTCTCCCTGTGGGGGTTTCCCTTTCTCTAAGACTATTTCCAGAATGTATCCATGTGTTTTCAATGTAGGAACACTTAAGGTTTATCTGTCCCTTCTCTAATAGCTCATAGAATATTCTGAGGAATTTGCAGAACCTTCACCCATTCCTCCAGTTTTTGTCAGCTTTGGAGGATGGGTGTCACTGACTGTAATTTTCTAGATAGCCAACCAGCTACCCTTAAAATGGGAGATAGACTATATAAAGTTCCTCAGCCATATGTTTTTATACACTCTTCCCAAACCTGTGTCAGCAGCTATAGCCTTATTTAATCCTACTGCTGCTAAACCTATAGCTAATTCCAATCCTACTCTTTGAAAAGAAATGGGGAGATTAAGTATGGGGAAAAAAGTGGATGCTTCTGCAACTTTGATTTTCAGAATTTTAAATTGTCAGGCTCCTATGATAGTTTATTCTGACTAATAGTGGAAGTATGCATGTTTTATCTGCAGTTTCTTTTTGTGAGGAAAAATCTTCAAGTAATTTAGTTTTTTCAGTTGTACAAGTCTCTGATCATTCTTTACACTGTGTGTATAAGTCTGTTGATACTTATCCCAGGGCTGTGGCCACTGGTACTGTTTTGAGAAGGTTTACCTGGCTGCATTCTTAAGAACCTCCCAGATGATGTGCAGATGGTATTTCACTTTCTGCTTTGGAAGGAGATTTACTTGTTGCTTCATCTGGTGCAGAGGTGATTTTGAAAAGTATAATGAAAGAAGTAAGTTGATACAGGGAATCTTCAGCCCTCCTTTTCAAAATTTTCTAAGAGATTCTGTAACTCTTCATCCAATTTTGGCCAAATGCAAGTATACACATTTAAGTTGAAATGGCAATGGGGTTCAAAAAGAATTCAGGAAACCTCCAAGACCAAGGACAGTCCAACAAATCAGAGTATTCATGGGAACTTGGCCCAAAAGTCTGAATCTCCACTTTTCTGTTCTAGCTCCAGTTATAGCTCATGTCAAAACAGGGCACCTCATTGCCCCTCTTCAAACACAATCTGGACAATTGGATGGGAAAACCATAAATTCACCCCAGGGGTTCCATCTGTGTCCCTCTTGGACACAGGCATTAGGTGCTGATCATGGAAATAAGGGTAGAACTTGGCTACGCTTGTAAGCCTGACCATTAGCCTAGTAACTTCCTGTGATCCAATTATATGTGCCCCCATGTCCCTGACTACTGCGTCAACTCTTAGGGGTGTGTTGTCAATATGATAGTTACCAGGTTTGGAGGACTTCCTCAAGGATACTTTCATTTCTTGGTATTTAGTTGTAATCCATGGCTCTGACAGCAGTTATTTGTCTGTCAGCCCTTCCTGGAGAACATTTGTATCGGTCGGAGATTCTATGACTGCTCCTAATTTGCAGTCATCTGCAAATTTAGTCAGCCAGAAGCCAATTGATGTTGACCTTAACTTCAGGGAAGTAAATGCCAACAAGGAGAGGTCCCAGGACCGATCCCAGTGGGACACCACTTGTGACTGGCCTCTTTGTTGCAGTGGACTCCCCAGTTCTAACTTCCTGGGTCCTGTCATTAGAAGCTTCATGGCCAGTGGAAAGCGATCAGATATGCAGATCATACTCTAGCAATGATGAAAATGATATGCTGACAAGAAAATTACTGGTAAAAGAAAGCACAATTTATATACGAGGCTTTACATAAAAATAAATACACTGAAAAACAATAAAAATTAAAATGTCAAGTGCAGTTAAAAATTCTAAAATAAGAGCAGCCAATCACACCCCCTTTTGTAATATTACTAAGTATCTCTGGGTCGTTTACAAGTTAAGATGCCAAATGTGACTGGAGTGATCTTTTTAAATGCTGAAAGTTTTTCTACATTTGTAAGACTGTGTGGCAAAGTGCTCAAGGATGTGACTGCTGGATTTATTTTGCTAACAGAGCTTTCAAGGGTATACGTATTGAGTGGTGGCCTCTAAAGTGTTACTGAGGACATATTTTGGGATCTGAAGAATTCGTAGACTGCCCTGTTTCTAAATTTTGCAGCAAGTGGGGGTTAATGGCCTTTATGAAGTAGATTAGATTACAGCGAATGACTAACTGGCAGACAATTTGCTTTTAATAAAGTGAGACGATGTTCCTTAACTTTGACAATGAAATGAAGACAGCATAATCTGGATCAACTTTTATATTGTGAAGAGAAGAAAGAGGAAAAGAACGGATTATAACTTTAGAATGAGTACATGTTTAGCTATATAGATGTCTAGCTCTCAGAGGACAAAAGGCTTGTTAATTTGTACACTAGATTGAGTTAATTCAACATGAACTTTAAAACTGATGGACTGCAAATACCTTGTGATTGGCTTGGATCAAACGGGAACTCTCTTAAAAACAGTAGATTTTTGCATTAATAAGGAAAGCAGTAGCATTTTGGAGTCTTTCCAAATGACATTAACGGGGTTTTGTCTAAATGTATTATCATGCATTTCTGTTAAATCCAAAGTCATATGAAATGTGGGAAGGATGGAGTGGTAGCTCAAGGTTCCAGATTACAGGAGGTGCCAATGGGTGTGGGTCTACTTGGGTCCATGCTCTGTTGTAATAATTTGCCACCACTGTTCTGTTTTTCCTTCCATTTCTGCTACATATTCATTTTGAAACTAAGCTTGCTCTAAATGTGACCAGTCACATTTATAGCTGTCTTTATTTCAAAAAGGTGTCACTGGCAACAGTCTGAAAACAGAGTGAATCAACAGTGACCTCTTCTCATGACTCTTTAAAATGCATCTGAGCTGTCCAAGTGCATCAGAATTGAGAAATTCCAACAGCTGACAAACTGATTACTGCCATACCTACTCCCCACTTCCCAAAGTACCCATGCTGCTCATCTGGTCAGGATAAAACAGATGAACATTCATGGGTTCAGTTCAAGCAGCTTTATTGCACACAAACACATCAGAAGTGAGGCTTTGTGACTTAAACTTAAATAAACATAAACAGACTGACTACCACACGCATGTTGACACTGGCTGTTCTCTCAAAATGGCACTGCTACCAGCACATGCTCAGTATTTGTATACATGCCCTTACATCAGGAAATGCTTCTTAAAAGGTACATACACATGCTCTGATCTACAACCTCCCTCTTTGAGAAATAGTCCATGTACGTATTCAATGACATGCAATTTACAGAAATGATCTATTGACATGCAACTATACAGAACTAATTACTTGACATGCAGTCATACAAAATTAGACACACATAAAACAATAATTTCCAAGTTGCTGTGTATGTTACACTAGGTCTAGAAATATGACCTGATCGTGTAACATAAAAGTCAGAATTGGATCTAGCAATGGAGACTTTCAAGATTCAACTTTGGGGACATCTGGGACATCAGGAATGGGAATGGATACTGCAACATGTTCTTCAGTATGAACATTGTCAGAGTTCTGAGATCTAGTCTGTATCACAGGTACAATGTTGTGATATCATTTCTGGCGTCTGCAGTTTCTCCTGTACTCTATACCCTCCTATTCCACTAAGTAGGACCTTGGCTTGGTGCAATATACCTCTCACTTGACTAATTCGATCAAAACCTTTCACCGTTTCCATTTACCTGTCTCCTCCTTTTAACGGACGTGGAAATCTGCTCGTTTTATGAAAGCTGGACTTCTGAGAAGAACGCTTCTTAAAATGTTGGGCTTTGATTGCTCTGTTGTTTTTAACATTAGGCACCAACAAACTAGAACTGATAAGCAAGGTTGTTCTGGTTTGACTAGATAGAAGTCTCTGAGCAGGCGAGCCAAGTAGGTTGTCATGGGGTATATTTCTGAGACAGAGTAAATTCAAGGTTTGACCTCTCTAGTAATTGCTTTTCACTCTGTAGTGCACGTTCAGCAAGGCCGTTTGACTGTGGCTATTCAGGACTGCTAGTAACATGGATAAAGTCCCACTCTTTTGCAAATCTCTGAAACAATTGACTGGTAAACTGAGAACCGTTGTCAGAAATAACTTTGTGTGGACTACCATGGACTAAGAAATGATGTTTCATCTTAGTAATAACAGTACTGGATGTTAGGTTACATAGCAAATCAATCTCAAACCAGTTCAAATAAGAGTCTACTAACACTAAGTAATGCTGATTGTTCCACTCAAATATGTCAGTTGTTACTGTTGACCATGGTAGTTCTGGAATTTGGCTTAGCTGAAGTGGCTTTTCTGCAAATGTGGTTTAGTACTGTTGTACACTGAACAAGAACAAAGCACTTTATAAATATCTTTTGATAGATAAGGCCAAAATACTAGTCCTCTTGCCCTTCTGTTGGTAGGATTGGAACCTGGGTGGCCACAATGCAAAATCTGAATGTATTCATGTTGTAAGGAAGTAGGAACAATAAGTTTTGGACCTTTGAAAATTATACCATCTTCCATCAACATCTCCTCTGTATGGAAAATAAAATTGTACTTCTGGCGGTACATAGGATTGCTCTGATGGCCATCCTACATTGATGAAGTGGTTGAGCTTTTGCAAAATTGGATCAGTCTTTGTATGATCTCTCAGCTCATCAAGTCTCATGGTAGAGAAATTACGCACTTCCATGACATCAAAGTAAAAATTATCTGCATTAAGCTGTTTCGTGGTATTTCTGGGGAATCTGGATAAGGTATCAGCCAGATAAAGAAGTTTACCTTTTGTAAAGACCATTCTGAAATTGTACTTTTGTAATATAAGCATCATTCTTTGTAGTCTTGCTGGAGCAGAATGCATAGGCTTCTTTAAAGAAGTGACTAGAGGTTGATGGTCAGTTTCTGTCTGGATATCTCGCCATAAACATAATCAGGAACTTAGAACATGCGAACACAATTGCCAAAAGTTCCTTCTCAGTTTGAGCATTCTGCATCTCAGTTTGGGTAAGAAATCTAGATACATAGGCAACAGGTCTGTCCAGAAGAATAACTGCATTAAGACCAAACTTTGAAGCATCAAATGAAAGAAATACTGGTTTGTGCACATCATAGTATCTCAATGTAGGCGGGTTAGCAATTTGCTGTTTTAAGTTTATCAAATGATCTGTGGTGTTCTAACCATGACCGTGCAACATTTTTGCATGTCAGCTCTCTCAAAGTCAGGGATGAATTTGCCCAAATAGTTAACCATACCAAAAAATTGCTGTAGGGATTGAGCTTTAAATTCACTTAGGTGCTGTGTCTGTGTCCAGAACTTTCCTGAGGTTTCTATCATGCTCCGCTTCACCATTATCTCCAACTGGTAAACCATCAACTATTGTACCATACGAACAGCCTGAAAAAATTTGTTCCATTGCACACTGAAAGACTTCACTGGCAGAATTTGTTCCAAAAGGCATCTTGAGGAATATGTATCTACCAAATGGGGTACTGAATGCAGTCAAGAGTGAAGATTTGTGATCAAGCATTACTTGCCAAAATGAACTCTTTGCATCTAAGACAGAAAAAAACAGTGGCATTTGGCATGAGGGCGGCAGTTTCCTTGACTGTATGCATAGGGTGATGAGGTCTCTTTAATGCCTTGTTCAAGTCTGTTGGGTCAATGTGAATTCTGATTTCATCTGAATTTTTCTTATGAGCAGCTAACATGAAAGATACCCACTCAGTTCTGTGACTTGACAAATCACACCTTGTTGCACCATTTTGTCTGACTGGACCTTGACTTTGTCCTGTACAGCTATTGGAACTCTCCTTGCTGGTGTGACCACTGGACTGACCTCTGGGTCTACTTTCATGGAGTACACAACTGGAAGTTTGCCTAGTTTTGTCATCAAAAACATCAGCATACTTTGAGAAAATAGCATCAGTAAAGATGTAACTGGGGCATGTGGTTACATAATGTACTTCTTTGTTAAAAGAAAGCAGTTTCATTCTCAAACTGTCTCTGAGACCTAATAATGACTGCACAGGTCTTCGGACTACATAAAATTGCAAGCTGTAACTTTTCCTAGCCGAATAGCATGAAAGCACTACTGAGCCTTCGATTAGAAGCTCTTCACCTCCATAAGCAACAAACTTCGCACAGTTGCCCAAATTAGGTTGCACACCAGCTCTCCCTTTAGCAAATGTTTCTGCTGACATTCTGCTAACATTACATTTCACTTTGTACCAGTGTCTACTTTGAGCTCCATGGGTTTACCATTGATTGGGACAGTACAAAATACTTCATTCTTTGCCAACAAATCTACTGCATTAACCTTTTCACCGACCACTGATATACCATCTACACAGAAAGCAGGGTTGTAGGCTGCTGAAACCATGCTGTTATCAGTTAAAAGCACACTTGTGTGCCTTTCAGTGAGCTCATGGATTTGACAAATTTCTAGGGCTTTGCTTAACGTTAAACCTTTCTATATGATCAGCTTGCTTTTTTGAGTGACCTTTCTCAATAACTGAATGAGGCTTGCTTGATTTACAAAACTTTTGAAAATGGCTTCATTTTTTGCACTTGTAGTATTGCTGTCCAAATGCTAAGCACTTCTGCCTTTTAGACTCATCGTTGGCACCATTATTGCAGCAGTTAACAATGAGACTTGACTTGGGTTTTGCTGACTCACTCTTGTACTGCACTGAGCATGCCCTTTTTACTGAGATAGTCTTAAAACTTGCTAGAAAGCTACGACTCCTCCCAGAAATCCCTGCAGGGGCAGCAGCTGCCATGTGCTTAGGCCTATTTCTACTTGCCACGTGTTGCATGCTGTCTTTGCTTGCTCTAGAGGCTGCTGAAACCATGCTGTTGTCAGTTAAAAGCATACTTGTGTGCCTTTCAGTGAGCTCATGGATTTGACAAATTTCTAGGGCTTTGCTTAACGTTTAAACCATGAAAAAAAATCGTTCTCACTGCAGCACTATTAACACCACACACAAGCCTGTCCTTTATTAACTCATCTTTCAAGTCAC
Organism: Protopterus annectens; assembly: GCF_019279795.1. Classification (NCBI taxonomy): domain Eukaryota; kingdom Metazoa; phylum Chordata; order Ceratodontiformes; family Protopteridae; genus Protopterus; species Protopterus annectens. Next base: position 399,663,085 of record NC_056736.1, read on the forward strand.
CAAATCTTCAAGTTTTGGCTTTATTCAAGTCCGTGATATAAGCTGCAAAAGTTTCACCTGGCTGTTGGTCTGTTGTATAAAATAAGTGCCTCTCTAATGTTTTAAGCACTCAGGGTCCTCCCTTGATTCAGCCGGTACCACAGTATGGTGGTTTTCCCCCTGTCCTGCATATACTTCTGGTGCATACACAAATGAATGCTTTCTTTCAATAGCTTAGATGTTCATCATGTTACCCTGCTGCAGTCATTACATTTGGGGTTATCCTGTCGTTAGGCGGTCCCGCAGTCGGCCGGATTTCCAAAGTCTTGGTCCGACGTCGGTTGCCGTCACCTCTTCCCTGACATCAGTGCGCCAGGGGTATATATATTGCAACCGACGCCATTTTCTCCAGTCTTTCTTGCCGGGCGGTGCCCGAAGCAGAAGCAGTTCACAAGTGCCAGTCGGCCGACTCCTGAGATTTTCGTATTCGAGTTTCAGACCGAAGTCTTCTATAAAGCGAAGTACCCCGTTGGGGAAACTTTTCTTGCCTCTGACCGATGTCAGAAAAAGTTAACAATTGTATTTCTCATGGGAAGCAAATACCTCATAAGGATTTTCATTCTTATTGTATACCCTGCCTAGGCCCTGATCACGACGTCACTTCTTGTCGTTTTTGTGCTAGATTTAATAAACGCAATATTAAAAGACGATTTGATTTCGCACGACACTTTTTTGGCAGAAAATTTAATTATAACATGCCGTCGGAGCTACCGACTACCGACGTGCACAAAAAGTGCAGGGATAAGGATCGACAGCCCAGGCCTAAGCCCGATTCCGAGGCCTCGGTTGATCCGGTCTCCGGTTCTGCGGTTATCAGTGAGGCTCCAACGCAGCCTCTGACTACCGCAGTTGAGGAACCCGAGACTGCTACAGATATTTTGACGGATTGTACTAGGCCGACGCAGCCTTTTACTTCAGGCCCTACCGACGACTTACCTCCCAAGGATGCCGGTACGTCTGAAACACCTTCGCTTTCTGAAGGCGTTTTCAGACCGACGACTCTTACAGTCAAAACGTTTTCAAAATCGAAGACTCCTTCCAAATCGAAAAAAGCTTCACTTCAGTCTCCTGTTCAAGGCCCTATGCCTAAGAAACAGATGCTCAAGATGGCTGAAGATCTGATTTCTCTTATCAGGGGTTCCCAGCCTCCTCCTGACAAAAGGCCTAGACAAGAGGAAGAATCTGCTTCCTCTGAACAACTGTCTATTTCTTCGGATTCCTCTGAAGACCAAGACTATTCCTTCTCTCCTTATGAAGATTCTGATGCTGAGGACTCTATTCCTTCAGCTTCCCCTCCAGAAGATTACTCTTTTGGGGAAACTTTACACACTATGAGGGAGCATTTTCACTGGGAAGGTCAGGATTACTCTGATTCCAAGAAAAGGCTCAGAGAGTTTCTTTTACTCCCCCAACACAGACCTCTAGCCATCCCTCCTGTTTTGGATATCGTGGATGATGTTTATTTAGAATCCAGTTTCAACCCTGACTCTGCCTCCTGCCCCGGCCAAGCCTGACAGATATTACAGAGTACCTGATTCCCATAAATTCTTTTACAAAAGCCCAGTAGCTGACCCAGAGACTATCTCCCAGGGTCCCAAGGGGGCTAAGGCTTCCATGGCTAAAAATCCAGTACCTTCTGAAAGGGATTCAAGAGCACTAGACAGATGGGGGAAAAAGGTTTACACCTCAGCCACTTTAGCTATGAGAGCTCTAAACTGTCAATTTCATATGCTTAAGTATCAACAATTTCTGATCTCTCAGTTAAAACAAAAGATAACAACCCTTCCTCAACAATCTGAATTGAAAGAAGTACAGGATTTGTTGCACGCCACCAAGCAGGTGGGCAAACATACCTTACAATGTGGGTTTGATTCCTTGGAGGCCTCCTGCAGAGCAGCGGTCACTGGATCAGTTAGACGTAGGCATGCCTGGTTAAAGGAGCAAAGTCTGCCTGAACATGTTAAAGCAAAACTACTAGATGCTCCCTTGCAGCAGGATGTTCTTTTTGGTGTTAAAGCAGAAGAAGTTTTAAAGAAAATGGAAGATAAGGCAAAATCAATGCAGACAGTCAAAGATTTCCTACAGGTACAACCCCCTCGTTTCAGCAGAAACTGGCCAACCAAAAATTGGTCCTTTCCAGCCACTGACAGGCCTCAGAGGGGTAAATACAGGTGCCCAAGGGGCAGAGGACAAACACAAGCTCAGTATAAACCTCGCCAATGGACCACTCCAATCCAGAAGGGGGGAGAAGACAGGTCTCAAGCCACCAGAAGGCAAACTCAATGACTTGCACCTAAACTGGCCAAACAAAGCTCTTTTGTCAGCCCCCCTGGGGGGAAAACTAGCATTATTTGTAGACAACTGGCACATGGTCACAAAGGACAAATGAGTCCTAGACATAATTTTACAAGGATACACATTCCACTTTCACACCTTGCCAATAAAAAGAGGAACGCCAAACCTGCCACAAAATCAAAGGGCAGAGGCTCAAAAACAAATTAACGGCTCTCATGGCCATGAGAGCCATTCAAAGGGTACCAACTCAAGAGCAAGGCCAAGGATTTTACTCAAGGCTATTCCTAGTACCCAGGAAAGAAAATACTTGGAGACCAATTCTGGACCTTTCAGTTCTAAACACTTACTTACAAGTTCCCAAATTCAAGATGCTAACACTACAGCAGCTACTTCCCATGTTGGGCAAGGAAGCATGGCTGGTAACGTTGGACCTCAAGGAGGCATACCTGCATGTCCCTATCAGACAAAGTTGCAGAAGATACCTCCGTTTCATTGCAGGTTCAACCCATTATCAATTCTCTGCACTGCCCTTTGGCTTATCTACTGCGCCCAGGGTATTCACAAAATGCCTGGCACCAGTAATTGCATACTGCAGACAGAGGAATTCAAATATATCCATACCTGGACGACTGCCTCATCCAAGCAGAAAGAAAAGACATTCTCATACAACATCTGGCTTTGTGAAGCAGCTACTAAATTGTCTGGTGTACACAGTAAACGAAAAGAAGTCAAAACTAGTACCCTCACAAAAAATGACATTCCTGGGTGCCAGCTTGGACACAACGGCCCAGAAGGCTTATCTTACACCAGACAAGCAGTTACAACTGACTCAATATTTCAAGACAATGGCAACAAAGACCCAATTAACTGCAAGAAAAATTCTGCAGGCTTTGGGCTTTATGGCATCTTGCATTCTGATAATACCAGTTGCAAAACTGCATATGAGGAAATTACAGTGGTACCTAAAAAGCGTATGGTCTCAACACAGCCACAGCTTGGACACAGTGATATCTCTCATTCCCTGCCTTCAACAGGAATTTCTCTGGTGGGCACAGGCATGTCACCTCAACAAGGGTCAGCCTTTCACCTTGCCCCCTCCCAGGCAAACTATCACAACAGATGCTTCAGACTACGCCTGGGGGGCTCGCATGGCAGGGAAATGCATTCAAGGCCTATGGACTGCAGAACAAAGAAAACTGCACATAAACCAAAAAGAGATGCTAGCTGTACAGAAAGCTCTGACAGCCTTCAAGGATCTACTTCAGCCTGGACAACTGGCAATAAAGACAGACAACACCACAGTAATGTGGTACATAAACAAACAAGGGGGCACACAGTCCTACCCTCTTTGCAGGCAAGCAATAATCTTATGGAACACTGCTCTGACCTACCAAGTCCAGTTACAAGCTCACTTCCTGCCAGGACAGAAAAACACATTGGCAGACGACCTAAGCAGAAACATCAAAGATCCCCACGAGTGGAAGCTAGACCCACAAATATTTGCAATGATAACACAAAGATGGGGCCTACCAAATATAGACCTGTTTGCCAGTCCTCAAAACTACCAGCTGACAAAATTTTGTACAAGGACATATTCCACCAACAAGCATGGAAAGTGGATGCTCTCTCCTTCAGTTGGAAAAACCTGACAGCATATGCCTTTCTTCCATTACCTCTTCTCACAAAGGTTCTTTTGAAGGTCAAAAAGGAGAAGCCTTGAATGATTCTCGTAGCCCCAGACTGGCCACGCCAGCACTGGTACCCACTATTGAAGAATATGGCTCACAGCCCACCATGGATATTGCCTCAAATACCTAATTTGCTCACACAGCAAGACAAGAAGATTCTACACAGCCAGATCAAAACCTTAAACCTGGCTGCATGGCAAATCGATTAAGCAGCCAACCAGCCCCTCTTTCGCAAGCAGTACTGGATGTTATTCTAGAAGCCAGGAGGCCAAGCACCAGGAAGGCTTACTCGGACAAATGGAAAAGGTTTTCTGCTTGGAACCAAGCTAAAGGCCTAGATACAACTCAGCCTTATATGCCTCACATTCTGCAGTATTTAGCTGAGATGTTGCATAATGGACTTTCCTTCTCCTCAATTAAAATCCATGCTTCAGCTATTTCAGCTCACTACGACACAAATCCACCTTTATTTTCAAATCCACTCCTAAGGCAGTTCCTCAGAGGGACAAAAAACATTAGACCACCTAGAAGAGCTCCTACGCCTACATGGGACCTCAACTTTGTTCTGGAAAAACTAACATTGCCTCCCTTTGAACCAGCTTTTTCTGCAGACCTTCAGTTCCTATCTTGGAAGACTGCCCTGCTCCTGGCAATAACTTCTGCTAGGAGAGTTTCAGAATTACAGGCACTTATGGCAGTGGAACCTTTCCTCATTTTTCATCAAGACAGAGTTTCTCTACGAACTAATCCTTCTTCATGCCTAAGGTGGTTTCCAGCGTAGCTTTAAATCAAGCCATCCTTCTACCCACTTTCTTCCCCAATCCACAGAACAAAGGTGAGAGACTCCTACATTCCTTGGACATTCACAGGCAGCTTCGATATTACTTGGATAAAACTAAAGCTTTCAGAAAAACTGACCAGCTCTTTGTTTCCTATGCTACAGCTTCTCAAGGGAGGGCCATTTCTAAGCAAACCATTTCTAAATGGATAGGCCATTGCATACGATTCTGCTATACCCATCATGGGAAACCAGTTCCTCCTACCATTAGATCCCACTCTACCAGGGCAACAGCTACCTCTACAGCCTTTCTCAGGGGGGTTCCTACCAAGGAAATTTTAGAAGCTGCAACTTGGAGTTCTGTACACACCTTCACAAAACACTATCACTTACCTCTTTATTCTAAGTCCAGGGCAGGCTTCGCCACTGCAGTTCTGCAGGGGCTTATTGCCTCCTCTAACCTTCTATAATGCCTCCACCCTACCTTAGCTTTGGGACTCAACCCAAGTGTAATAACTGCAGCAGGGTAACACGATGAACATAGTACAGTTTTGTACCTACCATAAATGTAGATGTTCAAGTGTTCACCCTGCTGCAGTCCAGGTTACCCTCCCTCCAACCCCTCTGATTTACTGGCTAAACCTCTGCTATACCGTACTGATGTATTTCCTTATAGCTGAAGGGTTTTTGTGTCTGTACAGTGTTCTCACTTTTTGGTACTGATTTGGATCTCCCTTTTGGGGGCACCTGACATCTGGGGCAAGAAAAACTGAAGAAAATGGTGTCGGTTGCAATATATATACCCCTGGCGCACTGGCGTCAGGGAAGAGGCGACAGCAACCGGCGTTGGATCAAGACTTTCGAAATCCGGCCGACTGCGGGACCGCCTGACAACAGGATAACCCCAAGTGTAAGGACTGTGGGACCGCCTGACGACAGGATAACCCCAAGTGTAATGACTGCAGCAGGGTGAACACTCGAACATCTACATTTATGGTAGGTACAAAACTGTACTTTCTGACCCAGCTAAGTTAAGCAAAATGAATGCCCTTGTACATGCATCTTCGTCAAGAAAAGCTGCTTGTATGAAAATATCGTATTCCTGCTTGAATACTCTCCGGTTCTCTACTATATTATGATCAAACTTAAGTGGACTGGGTCTGGGAAATGCCTCTGCCATATCAACACACAGTAGTGAAGGTGCTTGAAATAATGTATGAACGTACACACATTATGTGTGTGTGTGTGTGTGTGTGTGTGTGTGTGTGTGTGTGTGTGTGTGTATATATATATATATATATACACACACACACACACACACACACACACACACACACACACACACACTAGAACTTTATGCCAGTACTTGTAATTATGCCCAATAGCAAACTCCTTGAAATAACTGCACTTTGCCAAATAAGTCTCCTTAGCACAAGAACACTTTGAAATCACTATACTTTGTGAAACCACTCATCAGTGTAAGAAATACCTCAAAATGACTGTACTTTGCAAATAAATTGTACATAGCACAGAAGCTCTTCAAAATGGTTGTACTTTATGAAATAACCCTGCACAGTGTAAGAAACACTTTGAAATGGCGACACTCTGCGAATAAACTTTTCTAAATGGTTGAACTTTGACTGCACTTTGTAGTATAACTACTTTGCACCGAGCAAACTCTTTGAAATAATTGCACCTTATTAAAGCGCATACTCTGCAAACACATTGCACACTCTGAGATACATCGAACACCTCTAGTTATGCTTTGAATGGCTTCGGTCAATGCAAAATAATAGTTTGTGCTCAAACACTTTTACTAAAAAACATGCAGTTGCCTTGCTCTTTAAGCTTAATTTGCCCTTTTATTGTACTCATTATGCCCTTATCATGCTCATTAAACTTTTCTTGTGCCCATTTTACTTTAAACATGCTCGTTACGCAAACCAAAGGTAATTGAGTCCCATACGAATATCTCTGCTAGTTTTATCAAATATTGTGGTTTCGAACATTTTATTTAATAATGCATTTTGTGCCTTTTATTTGATTAATACGTTTTGTGCTACTCGTTTGATTAATAATGCTTTTTGTGCCTTATAAATGCACGTTTCATTTTCTTTGCTAAATAAATCATTTGTGCAGTTTTTTTTACCTTTGGCTTGTTTCTGGCCCTTTTTCATTTGTCTGAGCTCCGTTTCACTCAACCTGCTTAGTCTGCCTTCACCTTCAACTCTGCATCTCATGACTTGAAGAAGATCCCAGTTCTGATACCATGTTGCTAGTCTGGCCAGGATAAAACATATGAACATTCATAGGTTCAGTTCAAGCAGCTTTATTACACACAAAAACATCAGAAATGAGGCTTTGTAGCTTAAACTTAAATAAACTTAAAAACAGACTGACTACCACACTCATACATGTTAAAACACTGGCAGTTCTCTCAAAATGGCACTGCTGCCTGCACATGCTCAGTATTTATATGCATGTGCTTACATCTGGAAATGATTCTTAAATGTACATAAACATGCTCTGATCTACAACCCACACATCATGACAGGGTAGATTCAGTGCCAATGACAACATCTAAAAGTCTTGAAGCCCATAAACATTAAACAGATGGGTACCTTGGCAAGTAAACAACCAGTTATTTGTACTTTTCAGCACTGCACTTTATAAAAAGTACCCGTTTAGTCTTTTAAAATAATTTTATAAGGATTTCTGGAGGGCCATAGGCAATGATGGATCATAGCAAAGGTGATTTGGATGGCTGCCTGGTGCCCACAGATCCAACAGTGGCTGTGGGCAGACACTCAATATCTAATTTTATTAAAAGTTTTTTTATGTTCTGAACTGCTATTTCATTTTAGTTAGCTTATATGCTGAACATAACAATTACTAATCATTAAATATTTATTTTTAGGTTTAGTTAAAAAAAAATGTTGAATGACACCATGAGTTTTTACTGATATATACTCATGGAGCCTACCATCTGTTCATGCGCTGAAAGGGAAAGCAATGCTGCCCAGCTAGGGATGCTTTATTTTATGTATTTTTTTTTATACCAAAGAAATGTTTTTTGTTATAAATAAATAAATGGACCACTGCAACACTAATGAAAGCAGTCACATCTTTCATCTCTTTACCATTATTTGAATCATTGGGATGGCGAACAGAAGAAAGCCTCACAGATATTAAATGGTAAAGTGGATGGTCATGCTGGTCTGGACTCCTGGTCTGAAGGGCAGCAGTGTGAGGCAAGTTTTTTTTTTTTTTTACGCAATCACTGCAATTGACTAACATAATTGTTCTTTGTTGCAGGGCCAGCAGAACCACATGCATTTATTTAATGGTGTACTGCATGCATACAGCAAGGCACAGCATACTGGCAACTAAATCTGCTCATGTCTGCAGGTTGTGTTAGAAGGCAGTGGTTCATAAGGTTACCCTTAAAGAAAAGGAAAACTAAGGCTGAAATGACTGAACAGGCAAGATTACTTCTTGTACTGACAGACATACAATCCTGGCCACTGCCAGCAGCTGTGTGTTTGTGTGAAACGGAGTTAGCTATGTACACTATATCTCACCTACCTTGTCACAGAACAGGCATGTGAGCCATTATGTATTTAACTTACTCTGTCCCTGGTTTTGCCTTGCATTTTTGCTGTGCACATAGATAGTTACTAGGCTTGTAGTTCAGGGGACCACTGAGGAGTGTAGCCCAAATTCCCAGCTGCCCCAAGGAATGTCCAGTTAAGTTACTTGCTCAAGGTCAGACAGTACATTAAACCAAGGGATAAGGGAATCAGCCCTGTACAAAAGGAACTGCATCTCAACTTACTTAACCTTCTGCACCAAGTACCACACTGATGTTCATCGTGCATACAGCTGCAGTCATAAAAGATGGGTTTTCCTGCCGTCAGGCGGGTCCTCGGTCGTCCGAATTCCAAAGTCTAGGTCTGGCGTCGGTTGTCGTCGCTTCTTCCCAGATGTCAGTGCGACAGGGGTATAAAAGAACCAGCCGACGCCATTTTCTTCAGTCTTTCTTGCCGCGCGGTGCCCGAAGCAGAAGCAGTTCGCAAGTGCCGGTCGGCCAGCTCCTGAGATTACAAATATCTGCAACCGAAGTCTTCTTGAAAGCTAAGTATCCCGTTGGGGAAACTTTTCTTGCCTCAGACCGATGTCAGACAAAGTTAATAATTGTATTTCATGTGGGAAGCAAATACCGCATAAGGATTTTCATTCCCTCTGCATTCCTTGCTTAGGCCCAGACCACGACGTCTCGGCCTGTCGTTTTTGTGCTACATTCAACAAACGCACCATTAAGCGTCGGGCGGAGTTCGCCCAGCACTTTTTTGGCAAAAAATTTAACTACATAATGTCGTCGGATACTCCGACTCCAGTTTTGACTAAAAGACGCAAAGATAAGGACCGACACACGAGGTCCGCGGCCTCTACCGACACCATGCAAAAGCCGACTACAGGTGGTCCGGTTCTCAGCGAGGCGCCTACGCAGCCCCTGACTACCGACGACACTTCATTGGCGGTGTCTTCTGTACCCGAGGTCGCAGGCTCTTCGGCCCACACCCCGTCTACAGATACCGAAGCCATTCTTGGCGGTGAAACTCAGAGTTTAGACAGGTCTGCCTCCTCTCAAGGTGTCTTCAGGCCTCCTCTTCTTTTTCCATCAAGGCCTTCACTAAGTCTAAGACAGCCATGCATTCTAAAAAACAAACCCCACAGGGCCCTTCTCAAGGCCCCATGCCTAAAAGGCAGATGCTCAAAATGGCTGAGGACTTAATTTCTCTAATCAGGGGTTCTCAACCCCCCCACCCCCGGAAAAAAGGACCAGAGTGGAGGAAGAATCCCCCTCCTCGGACCAGGCTTCCATTATTTCAGAACATTCTGATGACCAGGAACATTCATACTCCCCTTTTGAAGATTCTGATGCAGAGGAGTCCATTCCCTCTGTCTCCCCCCCTGAGGATTACTCTTTTGGGGAGACCTTGCATACCTTGAGGGAACACTTCCACTGGGAAGGTCAAGAGTACTCAGACTCCAAGAAAAGGCTTAGGGATTTTCTTTTGCTCCCTCAGCATAGGCCTCTGGCTATACCCCCTGTCTTAGATATCCTTGATGATGTCTATTCGGAGTCCTGCCTTAACCCAGACTCTTTACCTCCAGCCCCGGTCAAGCCTGACTGGTATTACCGGGTTCCTGACTCACACCAATTCCTATACAAAAGCCATGCGGCTGACCCAGAAACTATCTCACAGGGCCCCAAGGGAATTAAGGCCTCCACTGCTAAGAATCCTTTACCTTCAGAGAGGGATTCCAGAGCTTTAGAAAGGTGGGGGAAAAGGTATACACCTCGGCCACCTTATCCATGAGGGCGTTAAACTGCCAGTTCCATATGTTAAAGTACCAACAGTTTCTGTTATCACAGTTGAAAATCAAAATGTCACAACCTGAACAACCAGATTTGAAGGAGTTGCAGGATTTGATACATAGTGCAGAACAAGTAGGTAAACATACCTTGCAATGTGGTTTTGATGCTTTAGAGGCCTCATGTAGAGCTGCTGTCACAGGATCAGTCATACGTAGACATGCTTGGCTCAAAGAGCAAACCTTACCAGATCATGTCAAAGCTAAATTACTGGATGCACCTCTGCAAAAAGATGTATTGTTTGGTGTTAAAGCTGAGGAGGTATTAAAGAAAATGGAGGAAAAGGCAAAATCAATGCAAACAGTGAAAGATTTCCTACAGGTACAACCTCCACGTTTCAGTAGAAATTGGCCTTCAAAAAATTTGTCCTTTCCAGCCACGGACAGACCCCAAAGAGGTAGATACAGGCGCCCGAGGGGTAGAGGGCAATCTCAGGGATCGTTTAGAGGCAGACAATGGCAAGCACCTACCCAAAGAGGTAGTGAGGATAGTTCACAGCCATTCAGAAAGCAGAACCAATGACTTTCCCCTTTGCATGCCAAGCAAGGCTCAAATGGCAGCACTTTTAGGCGGAAAACTGGCATTATTTTCAAAAAAATTGGCATATTGTCACAAAAGACAAATGGATTCTGGACATTATAGACAGAGGCTACAGATTCCACTTTCACAACCTTCCAAAAATGAGAGGCATGCCAAACCTGCCACACAATCAAAGGGCAGAGGCACAAAAACAAATTTCATATCTCATGGACTTGAAAGCTATTCAAGAGGTACCTGCACAAGAACAGGGTCAAGGTTTTTATTCCAGACTATTCCTGGTACCAAGGAAGGGCAAAGATTGGAGACCTATTTTGGACCTATCCATCCTAAACACTCTCGTGCCAAAATTCAAGATGCTCACATTACAGCAGCTTCTTCCCATGCTGGGCAAGGAGTCTTGGCTGGTAACATTGGACCACAAGGAGGCATACCTGCATGTCCCAATCAGACAAGATTGCAGAAGATACCTCAGATTTCTTGCAGGTTCAACACATTATCAATTCTCTGCATTGCCCTTTGACTTATCTACTGCGCCCAGAGTGTTCACGAAATGCCTGGCATCAGTAATTGCCTACTGCAGACTTCAAGGGATACAAATATACCCATATTTGGACGACTGCCTGATCCAAGCGGCCAGCAAGCGCATACTTCTGAAACATCTGGCTTTTGTAATAAGGTTGTTGAATTCCCTGGGATACACAGTCAACAAAAAGAAATCGATGCTAATACCCTCTCAAACAATAATTTTCCTGGGTGCCAACTTGGATACAAACACCCAGATGGCCTACCTCACACCAGAGAAACAAGGGCAACTAACTCAATACTTCAGAAAACTGGCAACTTTCACCAGGCTGACTGCAAGGAAAATCCTGCAGGCTCTGGGATTCATGGCATCTTGCATCCTACTAATCCCATGTGCAAAGCTGCATATGAGGAAACTTCAATGGTACCTGAAAAACCTATGGTCTCAGCACAGCCACAGCTTGGAAACAATAATACCACTAATTCCATGTCTTCAAAAGGAATTTCTGTGGTGGGCTCAAGCATGCCAAACAAACACAGGTCTCCCATTCTGCAAGCCTCAAGCAAGTCAAACCATCACAACGGACGCCTCGGATTACGCCTGGGGGGCGCACATGACAGATCGGTGCATTCAGGGCAGATGGTCCCAAAAGGAAAAGCACCTACACATCAATCAAAAGGAAATGCTAGCAGTAATAAATGCTATTATAGCTTTCAAAGACCTGCTGCATCCAGGCCAGCTATTGATAAGGACAGACAACACCACAGTAATGTGGTACATAAACAAACAGGGAGGAACCCACTCATACCCCCTATGCAGGCTAGCCATGTCTCTTTGGAACATGGCTCTAGAATTGCAAATCGAGGTTCAAGCACAGTTCCTGCCAGGCAAGGAAAACACGCTGGCAGACAACCTAAGCAGAAATATGACAGATCCACACGAATGGAAGTTGCATCCACAAGTTTTTTCAAAGATAATTCAAGCATGGGGAAGGCCAGACATAGATCTCTTTGCCTCCCACAGAAATCACCAATTGGCAAAATTCTGCTCAAGGACCTTTCATCCACAGGCCTGGAAAGTGGATGCACTCTTTCAGTTGGACAACACTGACAGTTTATGCCTTTCCACCTCTTCCTCTGCTGCCCAAAGTTCTATTAAAAACCAGAGCAGACAGACCAAAGATGATTCTCATCGCTCCAGACTGGCCAAGACAACACTAGTACCCACTCCTGAGGAGCCAAACGCATTCCCCACCATGGACCCTACCTCTAATGCCTCTTCTACTGACTCAGCACAACTTCAAAACTCTTCACAGTCAGCTGAAAACATTCAATCTAGCCGCATGGAAGATTCCTTAAAATCACAACAGACCCTACTCTCCAAGGAGGTACAGGATGTCATTTTGGAGGCCAGAAGACCTTCTACTAGAAAAGCCTACTCCGCCAAATGGAAACGGTTTTGTGCTTGGAATGAGAAAAAGGGCCAGAACCCTGGAATACTGAATTTACCTCAAATATTACAGTACCTAGCTGAGATGCTAAGCAGTGGACTTTCATTCTCTTCCATCAAAATCCATGCCTCAGCCATTTCTGCAGAATACAACACTGATCCTCCTTTATTCTCTCACCCCCTCTTAAGGCAGTTCCTCAGAGGGGCTAAGAATATAAAACCCCCAAGGAAACAACCAGTACCTGCTTGGGATCTCAATTTAATTCTAGAGAAACTGACTTTGCCTCCTTTTGAGCCAGCTGCCTCAACAGAACTGCAATATTTGTCCTGGAAAACAGCCTTCCTGCTGGCTATCACCTCAGCTCGCAGGGTTTCGGAACTACAAGCCCTCATGGCTGTGCAGCCTTTCATCATTTTCCATCAGGACAGAGTTTCCTTACGAACCAATCCTTCCTTTATGCCAAAGGTAGTATCCAGGGTAGCCTTGAATCAGGCTATCCACTTGTCTACCTTTTACCCCAATCCTCAAAACAAAGGGGAGAGACTTCTACATTCCTTGGACATTCACAGACAACTACGTTATTATTTGGACAGAACAAAACCTTTCAGAAAATCAGAGCAACTCTTTGTGTCCTATGCTACAGGGGCTCAAGGGAAGCCTATTTCCAAACAGACAATCTCGAAATGGATAGCCCACTGCATACGCTTTTGTTACTCTCTTCATGGTAAAATTGTACCTGCAGGCATCAGGTCTCACTCCACAAGGGCCACAGCTACCTCTGCAGCTTTCCTCAGGGGGGTTCCTACCAAATATATTTTGGAAGCTGCCACTTGGAGTTCTGTGCATACTTTCTCCAAGCACTATCACCTGCCTTTATACTCCAAATCTAGAGCAGGTTTTGCCACTGCAGTTTTGCAGGGCATCCTGGCTCCTCCTAGTTCCACCTAGTGCCTACCACCCCTTTTTTATCTTTGGTATTCTACCCATCTGTTATGACTGCAGCTGTATACACGATGAACATAGTACAGTTTTGTACCTACCATAAATGTAGATGTTCGAGTGCTAATACAGCTGCAGTCCAGGTTTCTCTCCCTCCTTCCCCTCTGGAACAGGCCTAATGGCTAACACCTCCTCATACAACCTGATTGGGGTATTCTTTTATGGTGTATTTGCTTGCAACTACTGTTTTTTGATTATACTGCATTGCATTATTACATAAATTTATGTATTGCCTTCCTTCTGGGGGCACCTGACATCTGGGGCAAGAAAAACTGAAGAAAATGGCGTCGGCTGGTTCTTTTATACCCCTGTCGCACTGACGTCAGGGAAGAAGCGACGACAACAGACGCCGGACCTAGACTTTGGAATTCGGCCGACCGAGGACCCGCCTGACGGCAGGAAAACCCATCTGTTATGACTGCAGCTGTATTAGCACTTGAACATCTACATTTATGGTAGGTACAAAACTGTACTTTCCTCATACAATTTGTGCCTTTCTGACAAATCACTGAGGATTGCAGTCCCTAAATAATGACAGATATTTTAGTTTCTGGGTCTTTGTCCCTCATTATTTATTTGGCTTTGTCATTGATTCTTGTGCTATGGGCTTGAGAGACATTGTTTTTTATATCACAATCTGATGAAATGGATACAACAAAGTGACTAACTGATAGGTGGGGATAGGGACCGTCTGTAGAGGAAAGTAACTTACCATATTACTTGTTTAGTTTAAACAGTCTGGCTTTGCAGGACCAATGTGCATTTGTGTGAAATAAGTTAAAATACTTGGGCTGCTGTGTGTTTGCATGAAACAAAACTTAAAATATATTATTGTGTCCATAATTGCTTATTCATTTTACCACAAATATATATTTTTAACATCTTTATTGGATTTTAAGCAAATTATTTTGCAAATTTACAAGGAAAGTACATCAAAAATAAAGTTTGCATTAATGGGGAATTAAGATAGGTTTAAGCAGTTGAAAATCAAGCAATCCTCTCACCACCCCTCTTTCATGCTGGAAAAAACACAAAGAAACAAAACCGTACAACATTATACATCATTCAGTCTATTAAAACATGTATCATGGTTGAACAGAAACCACCATTTCCCTAAAGGAAGGCTGATTCTAGACTTTAAGTATCAGTCGTTTAGTTATTTAACTCAACAATAAAATAAAATGTGCAATTTCTGTATAGCAGTCCTTAGTAATACATCAATCCATAAAGAAATCACAATCAATACATTAATTTGTAATACCTTCTATAAACTCACAAGTTTGTAGCCACTAATGATTCTAGGACAGGACCACAAGATATGATATACCATATGCCTTGGAGCCTACGACCATGCCAACAAAGTTTACCTGTACCCTTCCATTCTATTGTAGTGGGATATAGATATGCCTGCAAAACAATTTTTGTTGAACCATATGATTTCTAAATGAATGAATGAATACAAGACAAATGCAATCTCCTCCAAATCTTTCGTTAATTTTCTATGGAAAGTGTATAGAATAAATATTTTTACCACTTGGGCAGAATACTTTTTTTAGCACAGACATTTATGATATGAACAGTCAACAATGGATCTATAATTGCTAGGTATAGAGGCTTTCTGTGGATGGGAATGGATGGCACTAGCTAACATTATCAAGTTAAACATTCATTAGTCTGACTTTGCACTTCAGCCTTCCTCATGTCCCTCCTTTGCCCCGTCCTATACCTTACTATCCTCAATGGCTCCTCACACTCTTTATCACTACATATAACTTCTTCCTCTCAAAAAATCGCCTTTCAGTTTTTCTCCTCCATATCCCATGAACTATACCCTCTAAATACAACTCTCTTCTATAAAAAGTTATAACTCCCTCCAGTACCTCTCTCTGCTAACCCACTTCACTTCACTGGCAATGGTAGACCTTTCCTCAACTACACTCCTACTTTACCCTCCCCATTGAACCTGATCGCCCATCTTTTGCATCTAGTCTCTCTCTCTCTCTCTCTCTCTATTTCTGGTGACATCCATCCCAATCATGGTCCCACTGTCTCCACCAACATCTGCTCCTCTACATCACCACAAACATCCTCCCCTAAAACCATCCACCTAGCTGCAATCATTACCCAAAGTATTTGTAATAAAATACCCAACTTACATGCCTGGCTGTCACATAACCATCCCGATTATATTAACTGTCTGGCTCAAACCTCATATCAAAGATACTGAATTTTTCACCCTGACTACCAAATCATACGGAATGACAGACCTAACAAGAAAGGAGGAGAGGTAGTCATAATTTACTCCACTTCTCTTAACAGTCATTTGATACACTAACCCCATTCCTAAATTCTCTCCTACTGAACTATCCATAGCCTTCCTAAAAATCAGCAAACATAAATCTTTATGTATAGCTGCCATCTACATTCCCCCTGATGGTAACATCCCCATCCTTGAAGACATTTTCTCATGGTTCTCTTCCAACATCAAAAAGGAAATATTCATCCTTGGCGATGTAAACATCAACTGGGCCACCATCTCCTCACAAACTCTGAGCCAAACAATCTCTTTATCTTCTCCCAGCTAATAAACTACCCTACCAGACCCAGTAAAGACGGCTCCTTTGGCACTACACTAGATTGGGTCTTAGCAACTCATCCCAACCTAATCTCAAACAGCGAAATTATACCTGATCCCCTTAGTGACCACTATCAGCCTATGCCCTCCAGTGTGCCTCTTTTGTCCAAATACAACATCAATACATTCAAACTTGTAATCTCACCAAATTCAATCCACAGACGTTTTCCGACTGTCTGAAAAAAAATTAATTGGGCCCCCTTAAAGACTCTGTCTCTGGACAGTGCAACTAACTACTTCAGGAAATCCTTCCTAGACTTACTAAACAGCCTAGCCCCTCTTAGAACAAAAAGAATAAAAGCCAAAACCATTCCCTAGCTATCTAAACAAAACAGAAACCTAATGCACTTCAGAGACAAATCTTGGAAGCAATACCAAAAAACTCTAATCAAATTCAAACAACTCCGCAACTCCGTGAAGAAACTAATAACTAAACACCGTAAGACTTATTACTCCAAACTCCAATCAGAACATAAGTCTAACCCCAAAAAGCTCTGGAATTGCATTTCCTCCCTTTTAAACCCTGGTAGAAAAGCGAATACATGCCCTATCCCAAACACCCCAGACCATGAAATTGCATCTAATTTCAGCACCTTTTTTGTTGACTGCATAGCCAAAGTAACCTCAAACTTTCCCATCTTCTCTCCCTCTCATAGTCCCCCATTTGCTGCTTTTCTCTGTAACACTCCACCATTCAATCTTACACTTATCCCCTCCAGCAGCATAAAAAAACTTCCTTAAACTAAAGCCTTGCTCCTACGCTCCTGATAATCTGCCTCCATCCTTCCTTTAGCTGCAGACCGCATTGCCCGCCCCATTTCCATTCTTATCAACAGGTCTGTTTGAGAAGCCTGTGTCCCCTCACTCTGGAAGAAAGCTTTTGTCACCCCTCTCCACAAAGGTGACAGTAACACAGACACTACTAACTTCTGTCCTATACCTATTCTCTCACCTCTTTCTAAAATCCTCAAAAAGTGCATTCATCATCAACTCTTGCCATACCTAACACACAATCATCTTCTTACCCCAACACAACATGGTTTCAGGCCTTGCCACAGCACTACCACTGCTCTTCTGTCCTTCATTGACACCATTAATCGTGCTGGAAACTCTGGGAAAATCCATATCCACCCTTTACTTGGATCTCTCCAAAGCCTTTGACACTGTCTCACATCCTCTACTCTTATCTCAACTTTCCTCTCTCAATTTCTCTCCTTCTCCATAACATGGCTTACAAGTGATCTTTCCAATAGACAACAAGCTGTCAAATGGAAAAATTCCACTGCATCCTTTCTCAACGATCCCTCCGGCGCCCCCCAAGAATCTATTCTCAACCCCTTACTTTTCAATATTTTTATTAAGAACGTTCACATATCCATAGATAATGCTACACTGATCCAGTATGCTGATGATTCCACAATCATCTTCACAGCAAACACTCCCTTTGAACGCCTTCAAAAAACCCAAACAGCCTTCTCCAGTACCAAAACCTGGATGCTAAACAACCACCTCACTCTCAATGCTAACAAAACAAAATCATGATATTCTGTCCTTCGAGAAATTTCACCATAGAAAAAATCTCCTTTAAAATAAAAAGCCACAATAACACTCTAATTGAAATTGTACCTCACAGCAAACTACTCTGAGTAGCGATTGATGAACATTTAAAATTTGATATCCATATCCAAAATAATAATAAAAAAAACATGGAAAACTAGGTCTGCTGTATAGACAAAATTGCTATCTAACCCCTTCTACCAGACGTACTCTAGCCTCCTCCTACCTGCTCCCCTCTCTTATTTATGGTGCCCCTCTACTTACTCATCTCTAACTTAGCCTAAAAAACAAACTGGAAGCCTGCTATAACAAAGTCTGTAAAGTTGCTACAGGGTCCAAATACTCCACCCATCACTGCCATTCCCTCCACTCCCTAAACTGGCTTGAGCTTCCTAATTACCTGAAATTTATACAACTCACCACTGCTCACAGACTCATATTCCAACCTTCCATCTGCCGCTCTCCTTCATCTATCTTAACCCCTTACCTCCCCAGTCGTAGTCCTAGATCTGAAAACCAAAACCTCCTTAAAATCTATAAACCCTTACGCCCTCCTGGCCAATTACTTCTGTCACACTCCTTAGCTAAACTATGGAACCCCCCCCCCCGCCACCGTTGTACTCACAACCACTCTAATTTCAAATTTCGCCTCCATTCTTACCTTACTTCACACTGGGACTGTTCCTGCTCCCTTCCCACCTAAATTACACTGCTGTCTCTTTCTAACCTCCATTCAATTTCATCTACTAGCACCTCTGATCACTACCATTATTGTTAGAACAAACACTAAACTTGCATAAACACTTTATGACTTGTATATTCTCTGCATTACTTTTGACTTTATATATATATATTTTAACATTTGTATTTTTTAAATGTATACTGCCTGATTTTGTATTTTAAATTGTATAGTTATGCTTTTGTATACTGTATATTCCATACTGTACTTGTGTTATATTCTGAGCTTTTCTCCCCGGTCCTCCACTGAAAATGGGCTCTGTTTGGCCCAGTGGACTTCCCCAGTCATCGAACTGGAAATAAAGTAAATAATAAATAAAGACCAAAAAAACAGTGTAGAATGGCTAATTTTATATATATGTATGTGTGTGTATATATATATATATATATATATATATATATATATATATATATATATATATATATATGTATACATTATTTTCATATCCATGCAATATATATACAACACAGAGAATAAGTAAATCTGTTGGGCTCAAGGACTATGGATTAGATAAAGTGTTAGTATGCTACAGTGTAACAAATGAGTCAAAAACAACAGAAGTAGGAAAAATGGCATAAAAACATTTGTATCTCAGTAAAAAAAGAGAGAATCTCATAACGCAAATTCAAGAACAACAAGTTGTGCTGATCAGAGATTTGGATTTAATGTAAAACGTATTTCAAATTTTACAGCAAAAACACTGGCAGATATTTTCTAAAACAAAGTACTCTCACAATGAATTTGAAAACAGACTTGGCACGAACAATACCAAACTTCTCTTCCTCTGAAATCTACACATATTGACAATGTATGTGGCAACCCATTAAACTTCAAGACACATGGTGAGATTCATAGTCAAATAGCATATAGTGAGGCACCAAATAGCGGCTTTGTGAAGGGTGCAGGAATTCAAAGGACAAATGTATAATTCATTTGCTAATAGCCTGGGTCAACCCATTGGGTGCAAGTATCCTTTTTCAGGAGCAGCACAGGAGCACTGTTTGGTGAGGTGACTTGGTTACACTCACCCAGAACACTAACAAAGGTTGAGGAAATCAAACCTTGAACTACAGGAAGCAGTTCATAGCCTTACTCATTTGCACCAAGTTCCACACAGTGCTGTTACCCAAATACAGACCATTTAACATCTGTATGACTGCAGAAAAACATGCAAAATTAAAAATGTGTTGTAGTTAAAGTTTTTAACATTAACATTGTAGACCAGATGGCTTAATGGTTAAGGTCTTCACCTCCCATGCACAAAGTACAAGGTTCGATCCTGACCTCCGTGGGGTTTCTCCCATGTCTGAAAAACATGCTGAGTGTTTCCATCTCAAACTCAGCAATGAATGGAGCTGTGGGCAGCAGCACAGACTCTACATGGTGCCCTATAGGGGGAAGAGTTGTACAGACCAACCGCTTTAGGCATCTGCTGTGGTGCGCAGTATCCTCAAGACAGGAGAACATGGATCATAGACTGCATGCTGTGGCAGGGCTAGCCACTCGATGGTGTAAAATATGGCTCTAGGTCAGGAGTGTCCAACCCGCAGCCCGCGGGCCGCATGCGGCCCTCAGAGCTCTTCCATGCGGCCCGCGACCCTTAAATTTAAATTTAATTGAAATTTAACTTTTTTTCCGTGTGTTTACACGTCCGCGTACTTCTGCTGTTCTGCGCATGCGCCAACTTTCTTTTTTCCACGTTTTTTTCATACCAACATCTTTCCGCTGGTATGCGCATGCGCGAAAACACCGTTCGGTCGTTTTTTTCATTTGCGGTGAAGGAAGGAGTGAGATCGAGGCGAAGAAAGTGGATTTATTATTTTTTTTACAAAAAGACTACTACAACATCTATTCTACAGCAGTAAAAGGTAAGCTAAGCTATATAATTATAGTTGACTGAAGGATGCTTAATATTGGACCTAGAGATAATGATTAAAATGTATGCAAGATCTTGATTATTTTGCTGACATAATTTAAGCTTTTGCTTTTGAATCGTATCCATTGCTTATTGAAAAACTGGCTTGGTTATTTTTGCTATGGGAAAACTAGTAACTAAAATAAGATGTAATTTTATTTCTAAAAATGAAATAATAAGATTATGGGCTTTCAGAAGAGAGTGACTTGATGTGTAAAAATATTTAAGGCTGGTTTTAGTCTTTTCATAATGGAAGAGTCTTCGGAATATTAATGTCAGTGCTATGATTTGCTTCTGCCTGTTTTAATTAAGTTGTATAACAGAGTAATTGGGTTCAATGATTCTAAGAGACTTAAGCTAGTTTAGATCGGATTAAGTATTCTTTTAACTGTTTTAATATTCCTTGTGTACTTTCTCATTCATCTCTGTATTTAATATGTATCCTCAATGTTTGTCTTAAAAAACCAGCCACAAGCACTTCGTGAATACATTATTATGTATGTCTTATTACTATTTATTACTGGAAGGTTGTCCTTATTTACCATCACAGGCTAGCAGGCTGTAGTTTTTGTCTCCAGTTAGCAAAATTACTTGAGTCTGCTACCACTGAATCCATATTTAATGTATATATTTATATTTATTTGGCTAAATCAAGACTATCCCATAGCTGATTATTTTCTGGCCACATCTAGAGCTGTGGCAGTACTACTGTTCCAGGAAGAAGGCTGTGGGGGAATGCTTGTTTCCAAGGCTTTTGTCTTGGATAAGGAGCAGAGGGAGACGCTGCAGTTCACTGAGAGAGTGGTAATAAAGGGGTGTATGATGCTATTCCAAGGATTTAACACTGCAAGTGGACTGTGTCCAGTCTAGTCTGGATGTGGATGTTGGAGGCCCAGTGAATATTTGTTTATTTTCATGGGGCCATTTTTTTTTTATTGAATCCAGAGTTGTGTGTAGTTTTATCATTGTTGGGTATCAGTGGTGCGACTCAACAGACCACCCCTCTGATGCCACCTTGTTCCTTTCTTCTCAAATGGTTGGCAGTGGTGGGATTCAGTACTCATCTGTGCCATCTGGTTTTAACATTATTAGTTAATAGTGATGGAAGTTAAACCATATTGCTGCTGACAAGTAGGCTCTACTAGTTTTTAACAGGACTGATTTAAAAATTGAAGTGACTCAAGTGTTATGATGCAGTAAAGCATTTATACACCTCAAACTTTAGAGTAGATTCCCAACCCCATATTTTATAAAATTCAGACTGTGTAGTGGTTTTATGGTCTAATAGCATAGTGGTCTTAACAAAATGTCTTGCGTAAGCTTGGTCAAACCAAAACTCAAATAATGCTCCCTCATACTACCACTAAGAAGGGCATGCACAAGAGCTTGCAAGTCAGACCTGATAGCATTACTTGTTGAGAGCAGTGAAATTAATTTTTTTACTTGGATGCAGTGTGTTAGGAGCATACAGATTATGTTGCCAGCTTGTTGACAGAATATGATAATTTGCTGTAAAATATGCCTTATTTTGATAGAAATGTTTGCTGACCAAACTTCAAAAATTGAGTACCTCCTCTGCTTTTGAATTCTGACTAGTTGGCTCATTGGTTGGATTAGCATTTATGTTCTCTGCTCCTAATGCTGTTTCAGTTTTATAAAGATGTATGGTAGTCTTTGCAGCTTGCCAGACGATGTGTTTGCATATCTAATTACAGTATTTGACTTTGTATGTTTAACAGATGCAAAATACAGTGAATATAAAAAGTTTACACACCCCTGTTTAAAATGCCAGGTTTTTGTGATATAATTTCAAAACTTTCCCACTTTTAATGTGACCTATAACCTGTGCAATTCAATTGCAAAACAAATCTCTTGGGGGGGGGGGGGGGTATAAACAAAACAAACATTCAATAAGCTGGTTGCGTAAGTGTGCACACCCTTAAACTAGTACTTTGTTGAAGCATGTTTTGATTCAATTACATCATTCAGTCTTCTTGGGTAGGAGTCTATCAGCATGGCGCATCTTGACTTGGCAATATTTACCCACTCTTCCTTGTAAAAGTGCTCCAAATCTGTCAGATTGCGAAGGCATCTCTTGTACACAGCCCTCTTCAGGTCACCCCACAGATTTTTTATTGGATTTAGGTCTGGACTCTGGCTGGGCCATTCCAAAACTTTAATTTTCTTCTGGTGAAGCCATTATTTTGTTTTTTGGATATATGCTTGGGGTTATTGTCACGTTGAAAGGTGAAATTCCTCTTTATCTTCAGCTTTCTAGCAGATGCCTGAAGGTTTTGGGCCAAAAGTGACTGGTATTTGGAACTGTTCATAATTCTCTCCACCTTGAGTAAAGCCCCAGTTCCAGCTGAAGAAAAGCAACCCCAAAGCATGATACTGCCACCACCGTGGGGATGGTGTTCTTTTGGTGATATGAAGTGTTTTTATGCCAAACGTACCTTTTGGAATTGTGGCCAAAAGTTCAACCTTGGCCTCATCAGACCATAACACATTTTCCCACATGCTCTTGGGAGACTTTGTTGTTTTGCAAATTTTTCTGTGTAAGAAAAGGCTTCATCTTGCAACTCAACCCAATAGGCCAGACATGTGGCGAATACGGGAGATTGTTGTCACATGTAGTACACAACAAGTACTTACGAGGAATTCCTGCAGCTCCTTCAATGTTGCTGTAGGTCTCTTGACAGCCTCCCTGACCAGCTTTTCATCAACTTTGGAGGGATGTCCAGTTCTTTGCAATGTCATTGTTGTCCCATATTTTCTCCACTTTACGATGATCTTCACTGTGTTCCATGGTATATCCAATGATATGGAAATTTTTTGTACCCCTCTCCTGACTGATGCTTTTCAACAATGAGATACCTTTGTAGCAGCTGTCCAGTTTCATTGGGGGGGGGGGTTGCTATGTAGGTTAGTCATGATGGGGGAGGCATACAAGAGAAATGGTAGTAAACAGGTTGATGCAAGTTTTTTTTCTAATGCTGTCAGGTGATGTTTACTGCTAAAAAACCTGTATATGTATTTTTCAAAGCGCATGCATTAACTCATGAGTGGAATAAAATGTCTGCATCTACAGAAGACTTTTAATAAACCAGTCCTGGATGTTTTGCAGTGCTTGATTTGCTGCATAGTTTTGTTCGCTTTTAAATGAAAATTATTTTGGTTCATGCTTGTACTTAAGTTGGTTGTTTGGCTGCTGGCGCTAGGCTAGATTTTCATCATTTTGCAACTCGTACCAAGCTGGAAACACAGGCCATTGTAAATGCACAGCACATCTGATTATTTTATTGAAATTGCCCTATGAGCTTTGTGTGAAGGAAGTAGTTGTTATGCTCTGCTTTGTGAACTTTGAGGGAGCAGAAAGTTTTTTGCTTGATAGATTATTCCTTTTCTTAACAGCTACATCTCTGGCTTAATGTCATTCAGTCATTTTTATTTGATGGCCTCTACTAACATATTCAACAAACCAGTTTTGTGAACTGTAATATATTGAACTTAGGGTTGCCACCTTTTCAAATGGCCAAAGTGGGACATTTTTGGTACAGACATCAGATTTTACAGGGCGACACATACCCGTGAGCAGTACAAAGGATAAAACTTAACTTTTTTTGCCTAAAATAAAAGCTTATTCTTGTAGCATTTTAGTTGCTTATTCTATTTCTTATAACATTAGGTATTTTTAGATACAGAATAACTGTTTTATGCAACTATTACATAAAATATAGGAAAGAATTTTGTCCTAAAATCTCAGGACATTTGCCATTTTTTTAATTTTTTGTCAGGACACAACTGCCCAAAGAGGGACTGTCCCTTGCAAAGTGGGACAGGTGGTAACCCTAATTGAACTATGCTGACTCATTTGTAAAATTACTTGGTAATTATACAGTCTGAATAATTCATTACAATATTTCAGTTTGTTATACTGTTCCATTGGTTATTCCTCAGTGCTGTCTATACTAGGCAAAATGACTCAAAAGAAAGGGGTGTTTAAATCTGTAGTCTAGTGAACGTCCATCAAACTAATATGAAACAGAGGTCAATATGTTATATTGATTGTGGCCTTTTCCAGTTGGTATCTGTCTGCATGTCTGTCTGTTAACTGACTATGTAAGCTAGTCTGTTTTAATCTCAATGCATTCGTGCTTGAAGTGTTTGAAGCATTCCTGAATTTCACAATTGCCTGTTGCAATTACTGAAGTAATTTATTAATTTATTTATTGTTCAAATTCACCTACAAAACAGCCAGTGGGTCTACTTTGTATTAGTCCGCAAGCTCTTCAGTTTACGACACGGGGTGTTTTTTTTTTTTTTTTTTTTTGCTCTTCAGTTTGTGAGACCTTTTTTTTTTTACCATTTCTGTTGACTCAATGCGGCCCTTGCAATTGAAAAGGTTGGACACCCCTGCTCTAGGTGGTTCGGTCATGTTGACTAATGTCGCCAAAAATGGGCATGGGACCGGTGATAAGTGGGTTGAGGACCCGGCCTACTCTCACCCATGCCAGGGACCCTTGCTAATGGTGGGAGGGGTATATGTGCTTGTTGGCCAGTGTGTGCCCGCCATAAAACCCAGCAGCCCTGGGCTAGTAAACTACTGGCTGGCCGGTGTCTAGTTGCCCAACCTGGGTACCTGGGATAGCTCTGTTGAGCGAAAGCTGGACATAAAACCAACCAACCTGCCAAACATGAACTGAGAATTGATACGCTTAATGTAGGTTCACTGACAAGATGCAGCTTGGAAGTGGATGACATGATGATATGGTGGAGACTGGACATCCTATGTATCAGAGACAAGATGGGAGGGCAGTACAGCAAAGCCACTTGGCTTGGGATCCAGACTCTACTACTCAGGTGGGGGACAGGCTAGAAATGGTGTAGGAATTGTGTTGAGAGAGAGGCTTCAGAAGGCAGTGAAGGGATATCATCAGAATTAATGACAGACTCATGGCAATCAGACTCCAGTGTAATGATAGGGCAGTATTCATAATCTCAGCATATGCTCCACAGCAGGGTTGTGATAGTGAGGAAATCAGTGCATTCAGACAGCAATTGGAGGACCTACTACATAAAGCAGGACAACATGAATTGGTGTTGATAATGGGTGACTTGAATGCACATATTGGGACAGACAGAACTGGATATGAGGACTGCCTGGGTCCACATGGGTGGGGTTACAGGAATAAAGAAGGAGAAGCCATTCTAGACTTCTGTCTGGCAAATGGCTTGATAGTAGTCAACACATGGTTTAGAAAGAGAAACAGTTACAAGATCACATACAAGAGTAGCCAACATGCAACTCAGGTACACTTCCTCCTAGTAAGGAAAAGGCACTGGGGTAGAATCCATGATTGTAAAGTCATCCCCAGTGAAACAGTTGGCCCACAGCATAAACCATTGGTTGCCACAATCGGCTGTAAGCAGTGGTCAGAGAAGTCTCTAAGGTCAACAGAGACCATGCTGAAGACCTGGAAGTTGAATGGAGAGAAAGTACAGCAGTTCAAGGAATTACTCAGGGCTCTAGCACCCCAAGAAGAGGAAGAAATAGGTGGAGTTGAAGAGTGGCAGCGCCTAAAAACAGCATGTGTTAGGACTACAGAAAAGATATGTGGCCGAGCCAGGTATGGAAATAAGGTACATAAGGAAAGCTGGTGGTGGAAGGCAGAAGTCCAGGAAGTCATCAAAAGAAAGGAGTGCAGGAAGAAATGGGAGATAGAAAAGACTGACCAGGCTAGGAAGGACTACTGGTTGGCTAACAAAGAAGCTAAGAAAGAAGTTGCAATAGCAAAGAATAGGGCATCAGAGGCACTCTACCAACTTCTGAAAAGTGACTCAGTAAGGGGCACAAAGAAACTATATCAGGTTGCAAGGCAAAGACAGAAAGATAAAGAAGATAGTTAGACACCCTTCATAAGGGATGCCAGCAACAACCTGCTCACCAGTACACAGGACATCAAAGGCAGATGAAAGGAGTATTTCCAGCAGCTTCTGAATGAAGGAAACCTCACATAAACTGTACTTCTGTAGAAACAGCCTATAGTGAAAGAAAAAGAGAAGCCCACCTTAGAAGAAGTAAGAGCAGCCCTAAGGAAGATGAAGTCAGAGAAAGCAGCAGGTTCAGATGAGGTCACAGCAAATATGATAAAGATGCTGGGTGAGATAGGGGAGAAATGGCTGCTAAGGGTACTAATAGCAGTGTGGAAAGAAAGGTGTATCCCAGATGACTGGAGAATAAGCAGACTCATGCCAGTGTACAAGAACAAAGGGGACATCCACAACTGTGGGCAGTACAGAGGGATCAAACTCCTACCACATTGCATGAAAGTTCTGGAGAGGGTGATTGATAAATAGATACACAGAGTAGTAGAATGTAAGATGGGAGATGAGCAGTTTGGATTGAGTTCAGGATGCAGCACAATTGACCCACTGTTTGTATTGAGGCAGATACTTGAGAAGAAGCTAGAGATGAGGAGAGAGTCCAACTGGGCATTCCTAGACTTGGCGAAAGCATATGACAAGGTCCCAAGAAAGCTAATCTGGGCAGTACTGTGGGGTTTTGAAGTCCCGGAAACATTGGTAGAATTAGTGCAGGCTGTGTACAAGGACCCATTGACTCAAATACGAACAGTGTTTGGCCTCACAGAGGGGTTCCCAGTGGGAGTGGGTGTACATCAGGGTTCAGCTCTGAGCCACTGCTGTTCATACTGGTAATGAACTACATTAGCAAACAGGTTGGAAGGGACAGATCAACAAAGCTGCTGTATGCAGACGATGTGGCAGTACAGGCAGACTCTGAGCTAGAACTTCAACAAAGGATAGAAGAATGGAATGAAAATCTGAAGCCACATGGGATGAAACTAAGCACAGATAAGACGGTGGTAATGGCAGTAAACTGGGGAAATCGGAAGAAGCTGAGAATAGAGATAGAAGGAAAGATAGTGGAACAGGTAAACAGCTTCAAGTATCTGGGAGGGGGTGGTTGAGGAAAAGGGTAGTTTGAATGAAGAGGTCAAAGCTAGAATCAGGGGCTGCAGCCAACTGGCATAGAGTATCAGGTGTAGTCTATGACAGAAGAATGCCAAAGAATCTGAAGAGTAAGGTGTACAAAACAGTGGTGCGACCAGTACTACCGTATAGTACCGAAACCTGGGCAGTAAAGGCAGAACAGTTGAAGAAGCTAGAGGTTATGAAAATGAAGTGCCTGAGAAATATGGTAGGATGCACACTGTGGGACAGACGAAGAAATGAGGACATAAGAACAGAAGCCAAAGTAGCTCCAATTGCAGAAAAGATCAGAGAGAACAGATTACGGTGGTTTGGACACATGTAGAAAAGCAGAAGACAATCTGGTGAGGAAGATTTGGGACAGACAAGAAGAAGGTAAGAGGAAGTGAGGACATCCAGCAAAGAGGTGGATGGATTGTGTGAAAGAAGATCTGTGACAGTCACGCATGAGTGTTGAAGAAGGCAGGAGTGTGGCACTGAATCGAGAGAGTTGGCGACAGTTAACACGATACCCTGACCACATGTAGAAAACAAAATGGGAAAAAGGGGCTGATTATGATGACTTCACACTCTCCAGTTTATACACAGCAGAATAATAAATATATTGTCAAAATAAGGAAACCAAGGATCATGACCAAAGTACATGGTTCATATGATGATCCTCTTGTTTGCTACAACTGATTCCTCCTATCCTTTATACCATAACTATTCTGGGATGCAGGAAGCAAGTATGTATAAATGTATGCACTCACAGATGTGACCATCCATCAGTTACAATCCCCTGTATGACTGCACACATATCAAATGTTTGCTTATGATCAAATGAATAAGCAGATTGCCTAGAAGAATGTTTTATTTTGCTGCTATGATATAGTGCAACCCATTTGCTATTTATTATTGTTAATTCTGGGAATTCTAACTTACTACAGTGTTTGTATGTATAATAATGCTTTTAAGCAGTTATGGAGCTTTTATAAAGAGCTTTATTACTTGTACTAGGAAACTGAAGTCCTGTGGTGCCAACAGCGATACAGTTTAATTGTGTCTATTGTTTCTGTTATCTGCTTCATTTTAAAGTTCTGACAGGAAAATAATGCACATTTTTACTTTTTTTCTTCTTTTATATGATATTCAGTATTTTTTAACACTGCTATAGCCATATTTGTCATTAAATCACAATTGTGCTGCAGATTTCTTTATTTGCATTTTCTGCAGAGATTTTTTTTCATTTCTGATAATAGAATCTTAAAGTAAATGCTTATTTATGCTGTTTTAAAAGGTTTTGATTTGATTTAAGGGTA
This sequence comes from Protopterus annectens, assembly GCF_019279795.1. Taxonomy (NCBI): domain Eukaryota; kingdom Metazoa; phylum Chordata; order Ceratodontiformes; family Protopteridae; genus Protopterus; species Protopterus annectens. Next base: position 399,691,998 of record NC_056736.1, read on the forward strand.
TATATTTGATTTTGCGGCACTATTTGGACAAGTAAATTTTTTATACTGTGTGTGGAGATAGGTGAAGGCTGCCAGCTTAGCTAGATAGAATTTTGTAGATAATTCTGTCATTTGTAAATATTAATATAAGCCACAGGCTTGTTCTCTTAAATGGGAAAAAATGGTGTTAAATGTGGAACTGCAAAAATGTAACGGTGCACTCTGCTGTAACAAAGCAGATAAGTCAATTCATTGATGTCAAAATTTGGAGCCAAGATGTCTAGATAAAGGCATTGCCTATTGTTTTGAGGCCAGAGTTAATGGCTAGAATTTGCATGTATAATTTATTTTATTGCTCTGGTTCCTGACCAGCTGCAAGATCAAAGGGGCTATTAACCTCTGAAAGTCTGTTAGCCTGGGAGCCAGAAAGAAATGATATAATCTGAAAAGGTATATATAAAAGGTAGACAAGGCAGGAGACAAGGTGAGAGCTCCTTTGATGCCTTTGTCTGTGATTGAATAGCCATTTCAAAGGGTAGCTATGGATATTGTAGGGGCCCTGAGTACCCCCCAGGTTCTGCAAGCAAAAATTATATTGTAGTGGATTATGCTACACGATACCCTGAGGGAGTGGTTCTGTCCTGCATTGAGGCAGAAAAGGTGACAAATGCTTTGTTAGAGGTTTTCAGCAGGGTAGGTTTCCCAAAAGAAATACTGACTGACAGAGGTGCCAATTTCATGTCAGACCTGCTAGCTTGTCTTTGGAAGGACTGTGGGGTGAAGAACCTGAAGACCATCCCCCACCATCCCTAGACTAATGGTCTGGTTAAGAGGTTAAACTCTATGATCAAGTCCTTGCTACAGGCATTTGCAGACCAGTTTAAGAGGGAGTGGGACAAATATTTGCCCCACCTGTTTGCTTACAGAGAGGTTCCCCAGGAATCCACAGGTTTTTCACCCTTTGAGTTGCTGTATAAGTATAGGATGAGAGAACCTCTAGATTTAATTCAAGATGAGTGGGAAGGCGTGTGAACCTCACAAGGAGTCTGTTGTGGCATATGTCCTAAACCTCAGGACAAGGCTCAGGGAACTCATGGGCTAGGCCCAGGAAAACTTGGCAGAAGCCCAACAACAGAAAAAAGTGTGGTATGACAGGAATGCTCCAGCTAGAGAATATGCTGTGGGGCAGCAGGTAATGGCTCTCATTCCTGTCAGACACAACAAGCTGCAAGCAAATTGGGAGGAACCCTACAAGGTGGTAAGAAAGGTAAGTGATGTTAACTACATGGTGGAACTGCTAGGCAGGAGGCAGGGGCACAGACTGTACCATGTTAACATGATGAAACCTTACTATGATAGGGAGGCCCTTGTGCTGAGTATTTGCAGTGGATTGCAGGAGGAGTCTGAGGGAGATCTGGTGACTGATCTCCTCAGTGAGACTCAGACTGGCACCTCAGTGGAAGAGGTAGCAATGTCCTACCCAAGTTCAAAAAATTGGAGCAGTGTTACAGGAGTTTGGGGACATGTTCACTGGGAAACCAGGGTGCACCCACCTGGTGCAGCACCAGGTGAATACAGGACCCCAAGGGCCTATTAGGCAGGTCCCATATAAGGTGCCTGAGAGAGTCAAACAGACTCTGAGGGAGGCGCTACAGGAGATGTTGGAACTAGGGGTGGTTCAATAGTCTAACCATCCCTGGGCCTCCCCAGTGGTGCTGGTGGCAAAGAAGGATGGCAGCACCAGGTTCTGTGTGGACTACAGGAAATTAAATAGTCACACAGAGTCAGATGCTTGGCATATGCCTAAGACAGATGAAGCCCTAGAGCAGCTGGGTCGAGTATCTTACAACCATTGATCTTACCAAGGGTTACTGACAGGTGCCCATGACTCCCAGTGCTAAAGAGAAGTCAGCCTTTGTGACTCCTTTTGGCTTGTATGAGTTCACAAAGATGCCCTTTGGGATAAAAAATGTCCCAACGACTTTCCAGAGGCTGGTAGATCATATCCTAGCAGGAGCAGGAGGGTTTGCCTTGGTTACCTAGATGATATTGCCATCTACAGCCATTCCTGGCAAGAGCACCTTCAGCATGTCAGGGAGGTGCTGGGAAGACTACAGAGGGCAGGTTTGACCATTAAGCCCAGCAAATGTCAGGTGGGTATGGCAGAGGTCTCCTACCTGGGACATAGAGTGGGGAGTGGTAAGATCAGGCCAGAACTTGCCAAAGTAGAAGTCATTCAGGCATGGCCTGCACCTGTTACCAAAAAGCAGGTGAGGGCATTCTTAGGGACAGCAGTGTACTACAGAAAGTTCGTCCCCAGTTATAGTACCATAGTTGCTCCCATCACAGACCTGATGAGGAAGAACAGGCCAGATAAGGTAGTGTAGACCCCAGCATGTGAGCAAGCATCCCAGGAGTTTAAGGAAGCTTTGGGAGGACCCCCCCATGTGTTAGCCAGTCCAGATTAAAGCAAAGAATTTGTTGTGCAGGTGGATGCTTCGAACTATGGGGTGGGGGCTGTACTTAGCTAGATTTCTTCAGAGGGAGAAGAGCACCCAGTGGTTTATCTCAGTCGTAGTCTCCAACCCAAGGAGGAATGCTATGCAGCTGTAGGAAAAGGAATGTCTAGCCATAGTGTGGGTCCTGCAGAAACTTTAGCCTTGTCTGTATGGAAGAAAATTCACTGTAGTGACAGATCACAACCCCCTATCATGGTTACACAGAGCCAGCCAGCAAAATGCCAAGTTGCTAAGATGGAGCCTAGGGTTGCAAGCATATGATATGTCAGCGCAGCACCACAGTGGGATTAGCAATGCCAACGTAGATGGGCTGTCAAGACAGGGAATGGGGTAAGGTAAACTCAGATAGACCTAACCCTCTCAAGCAACGTTTCTTAAGGGTCACTTGAAAAACTAACTTGAGTTCTCCGGGGGGGGGGGGGTGAAGATAGGTGAAGGGTGCCAGCCTAGGTAGATAGAATTTTGTAGATAATTCTGTCATTTGTAAATATTAATATAAGCCCCAGGCTTGTTCTCTTAAATGGGGAAAAATGGTATTAGATGTGGAACTACAAAAATGTAACAACAGCGCACTCTGCTGTAACAAAGCTGATAAGTCAATTCTTTGATGTCAAAACTCGGAACCGAAATGTCTAGATAAAGGCATTCTGTCTATTGTTTTGAGGCCAGAGTTAATGGCTAGAATTTACATGTATAATTTCTTTTATTGCTCTGGTTCCTGACCAGCTGCAACATCAAAGGGGCTGTTAACCTCTGAGAGTCTGTTAGCCTCGGAACCAGAAAGAAAAGATGTAATCTGAAATTAATCGGTGATACGGTGTTATCAATTTAAGGACAGAAAGAATGAGCACATTGGAGCATTTGTCTTGAGAACATCCAACTCACCACTCTGCCTGTGTCTATATGTAAGTCGGATTTTAGATCTGTGTTTTCTCTTAGTCTAATCTTCCTAATTCCTAGCTATTTCTAAGTGTTTTTCTGTGTTGATGTCAGAACTTTTCTACTGTATTATTTTAAGTATTTCTGTGTGATCTCTGAACTCTTGACTAGTGCTGTGTAATAAGTATTGCCTTGTGTTTTTATTATTTATTATTAAATATTTTTAAACCTTTCAATTGTGGCTATTTTGTGTAGAGATAATTTAAGCTCTAAGAGTACATTGCATGTATATAGTAATACTGTACCAAGTCACTCCAAATAAGCCTTGCTGTTCAGTCACACTTACCAGTTGGATAATAATATTGCACAGTAATAATTGGACACCCCTTCATAAATGCCTTTGAGTAGCTGATAAATATTAGCTGGGTGGTGGCAGTGACTTCTACCATTTAGTCTGGGTAAAGGGGGCACAGCTGGAGAACCTGTGCCACCCTTCCCAAGGAGTGTCTGTGTGGTTGTATAAACTCTTATCTCGAAGTGTGTGTGTGTGTGTGTGTGTGTGTGTGTGTGTGTGTGTGTGTGTGTGTGTGTGTTTCAGCTACTTGGCCAGGGACACGAAGCACTGGTGGGACAGAGAGGATGTTGGAGGTTTTAGCTTGCCCACTAGGTTGAGATCTGGACCCTATATCTGTGCCAATGGGGGGAGTCTTGTTGGGGACCTGGAACGAAAGGGAGAAACCAGCCCCAGATTGACTGATCTCTGTGTGCTCTTAAGGGAAATTATACTTTAGTGTGTGTGTGTATTTATTATTCTTTCCATATATGGACACCCCTCACTGGTGTTAGTGGTGAGGATTGAAGCTGCTTGATTTCTGGCCCAGTGCACGGGCACCACACTGTGATTGTGTATTCTGGTCTTTACTAGAGTGTCCAGCACATTTTAAACTTTTTCTGCTATGTTTGTAGGGACATAGTTTATATTTTCTATTATTGCTGCCCTTATTCTGCCCCATGTATAGGGAAGATGTGGTTTCCTTAGCTAGAGTGTTTTACAGTCTGCTAGTCTCTAAAACTATGCTCCTATTCAGAATGACTATGGGGCTACCTTCTGTCGAGATCCGTCTGTGGCTGCAGATGTTTGATGAGAACTCTCATGCAGACAGTAGTGAATACTGTGATATACCTGTCAACCTCTTATTGCAGGAATTCTGGACAAAGCCAAATGTAATAAGGGACAAAGGCCCCAAAATAGGGAAAATTCTAAAAAATGCTCTTAAAAACTTGGAAAGTTGATAGAATAACATTTGCATTAGCATTCATTTTCTGAAAGGTACAAAGTCTGAAACTCAAATGTCTGTCATTTATGTAGTGACTTCACTCCTAAATGATTTGCCAGAAACCACTGATTTAATGAGGAACAGACTGAAAATATGAGGCAAAGACTTCCAAGATAGCTGCACATTGAGTAATAGTTTAACTCTAGCTCTCCCAGTGTGAAACTCCACAGAGAAGGCCAGTAGATATTTGAGTTAATGGGTAAATGTCAGTACCTGGCTAGTAAGTGTACTGCCTGGATGCCATGAAGAAAGAAATACAGAGCACCTGGAAAAAAACAGCTACAAAAAGTAAGGAAGAAACACTCACTGGGGAAAGGTCTGCAGCTGTTCAGCCAAAAGCAGTGCAACCTCCAGACATGACTTCCAGTAACCTATGGGAAGATAATAAGACAACTGCACACAGACCTGGTTGAAATAAACAAAATACTGATACAGTATACCAGTACAAACAACAAAAGGCCAGAAAAAAATGGAAGAAGCTTTTAGCAGATATTCAGATGAGTTGATAAAGTTGCAAAAATCAAAGGCTGAAATTTGAGTTGATTTTGACAAAACTGTGACAGAAGGACAAAAATGCTAAAAGTGGGAAACTGCAGAGTGTTTATGGAGAACAATTACTCATTGTAACCAGCAGAAGAGGAGTAAATTCATTCCACTTTTCAGGGAATGTTGAGCTGCAGGTGTGAGTTTCTAACTGCTGTACCCAGCTGTCTTCAAGATTATTCTTCCTTGGAGGGACAGAATAATTTTTTGATGATTCAAACTGCTGTACCCGTCTGTACTTCCTGGAGGGCCAAAGTCATTTTTTTGATGAAGTACATGCTAAGGAGGACATACAAAAGTTTGTCCAAAAAGTGAGCTATGAAACTGAAGGAAATTATGCTTCTTGTTCTTCTGATAATAAAGACAACATAGAGGCTGTACCTGTTAAACCTTTTCCACTGTTTTAATGGAATATGTTGTAGAGTAGGAAGGGAGCATGAGAGCTGACTAGAAGAATAAAGAGTCCATTGGAAATGAAGCAGAGACAGGATTTGGGAGATGGAGATTAACAGTAATAAAACTAGTAACTTAATGTGGGATTTCAGTGCAATAGTTATATTTGTGAAATATGACAGAACAAGAAAATCTGTAAATATTGGACTTTTTCAGAATTTGTTGGACATGTGGGGGACTATAATGAGATGAAGTAGGGCATATACTTTAATGTTCAGAAAAAATGCTTTGGGGAGGGGGAGAGAGTGGGAAAAGTTATCTAAGTAAAGAGAACATTTTTTTCTTAGTAGTACTATTTTTATGGTGCATGATTTTCTTTGCATGCTATAAAGTAGCGTTTTCTCTGTTATTTTTAAGTGTAATGGGGATTGTAAATGTGTGCTGCTGTTCTTTTGCCCTTCTCTTTTTCTTCTGGTTCAGTTTTAAGAAATGTAGGCACTGCAATGTAACATAAAACCTGGTTAAAAGAACATAAACAAAAATGTATGCGCTTTTTCTCCTTCTTCCATGGGGGAATGACTGGATTGAAGGACCTTAGATTGAGTTAGTAACAAGTTTCAAGAGAAAGCAACTAAATGAAAAAGAACATTGAATATTACAAGGCTTTTTTTCTGGCAAATGAATGTATGCTTAGTAGCAATTTTTTATTTGTCCCTCATGCCTCCTTGGAAACAGTGTGATAAAGAGAAATTGGTTACAGTCAGATGGAGAGTGATTGGCTGGGGGATAAAAGGGAAACATTCTCTGAAAGCATTCAGGAGTTTTCCCAGCTGGGAGAGCTATAAAGATAAGACAAAACCAGTTGGCACTTAGAAGCACAGGCTACACCATGTGTCTTAGCACAGATAACCATTCTTTCAGGTTAACTCAAGTCTATGAGTGTGGCTGCCAGTGTGGGATATCTGTTGCTTTTAGGAAGGTAAAACTTCAATATCTGAAGATGTACATAGTTGTTTGCGTTAGTATTAAATTAAAGGACAACAACAGAATTCTGTTATTAAATACTCAGTTTCTCTGTCCTTTTTCTCCCTAGTTTACTGTCCCTGCTATAAATGTTTTAAATATATTGTGTCTCTCACCTACAACAGTACCTTACTGTACTGTGGTGATTTCACTCAAAAAACTTTTATCCCACCCTGGAAAAACTTGCTGTGGTCTCCAATTCATTGATGTCATCAAGGCCAATGAATATAGGTAGTTTTCTGACCAATTCCCTCCCCGAACTGACATCACCACAACCATCCTAAAAACCCATCAATGCTGTGATGTCACAGCTCCCTGGTCCTTCCCCTATCCATACAGAAGTAAAGGCTAGAAAAGGAAACTGTGCATGAGCTGTCAGTCACAGCAGGTAACCGCTCAAAATTACCCTTGGCACTTTGACAACTAGGGAAGTTACAAAAGAAGCACTCACAATCTAACAGATTTGGAGCGCTTTTGCAAGGAAGAGTGGGCAAATATTGCCAAGTCAAGATGTGCCATGTTGATAGACTGCTACCCAAGAAGACTGAATGCTATAATTAAATCAAAAGGTGCTTCAACAAAGTATTAGTTCAAAGTTGTGCACACTTGTGCAACAGCTTATTGTGTATTTTTATATTTTCCCTCCTAACAGATTTGTTTGTTTTTCAATTGAATTGTCACATTAAAGGTGGGAAAAGTTTTGAAATAATTTATTGTGGTCTCATTTTTATATCAGAAAAACCTGGCATTTTAACAGGGGTGTGTACACTTTTTAAATCCACTGCAGGTGTGAAGGGGATGGTAGATGAGTCATAGTAGTATAGTTCAGGCTTCACAAAAGACTGCAATTTAGCTATTCTAAAAAGAAGCAGCAGTAACAAGCACTCTGAAAGTCTGTTCTGTGGCATTTGCACGATTTGTGTTTTAAGTAGTAACTAAATGGCTTGAAATGTTATTTAAAACTGAGTGAAAGACCACAGTGTATGCATGTAAAATCAATGCAGTGACAGGAGCTTTAGGGAGAAAGAGGCCTGCATGTTGCAATTTTTTTACAGACAAGCACTGAATTGTGGGATACCTAGAGGCAGACTAAACAATCAGAATTACTTCAAGATGCCAGACCCCCATATGGTCAGACTCAGAAATTATGTATAAAAATATTTAAAAACCTGTAAATAGTCCCAGAGTGGTGTTAAAATGTAGGAAATAACAAACCATGATGTAATAAACATGTTTTTTGGAGTCTGTGAATGTAGTTCTCCTTTAATAGGCTTTGAGGGGGGTATTTTTTGTTTAAGGGCTTTCAATAAAACAAAAAGTTTTGTAAGATGTGACCTAGGTTCAAATGGATATGACAAGAAACAACTATATGAAAGTTCAACCTGCCAGACAGTGTATGCATGTAACACAAAAGCTGGATCTAGACATTTAACAAAAAGGTGTTATACATAAAAGGTCAGAATAATAACTTTTTAATACAATTATGTTTTTTGTAATGTTTTTAAATGTCAATGGTCTCATGATAAATACAAAAAAGAATAGTGAACTATATTAAAACTGTAGAGTGCAAATAGCTATGTTACAGGGGACACACTTGGAAAGAACTGAATATGGGAATTTAATATAGAAAGGTTTTCAGGATGGTTATTCATCAGAATATCTGTGATAAAGGAAAAGAGGAGGGGTGCTTGTATTAATTGCAAGAGGAGCTCCAATAGTGATAGAAGAGGATAAAAAAGATAATGTCAGATTTGTAGTGCTAAGGGGCTACTGGCAAGGGAGGAGGATTACACTGGCATGTATTTATAGGCTACCTAAAACTGCTATAATGGAGCTTAAAAAAATTCTGGGAGACATAATCAGTTTTCAGCAAGGAATATTACTTATATTGGGGACTGAAATTTGATTTGCAGCAGCAAAAATCTGTCTGGGGGCACAGAAGGGAAAGTGTAACAAAGGAGGGTAGATTTTTGAAGAAATTTATGAAAATATTTGGCATGGAAGATGTGAATTCAGTAACAGGAGTTTGGAGTGAATTTGCATTTTATTCCCCAAGATATAAAAACTGGGGTAGACTAAACAGAAATTACATTTCAAAGGACCATGTGCATTTAATTCTTGATGCATACCCAGTAACTATTTAGTTTAGATCATGCATCAATAATAACTAAAATAAAAATACAGGATAATGAAATAAAAATGAGACACTGGCGCTTTTCTACCTATCTGTTGAAAAAAGAGAAATTTAAGGAATGGATACTGGATATTATTCAGGAAATATTCGGTAGGATAGAAATTCCTTCTGAAAATATAGCTAGGGAGTGGGATAAAATTTAAAGTGGAGTTTAAAAATAGGGTGGAAATAAAAGAAAGGGTGCTCTGGTTAAGAAGGATTATTTAGCGGGACTGACAAATGTTAAAGTATTGCAGAAAAGGGGGAATCTGACAGAACAAGAAAAGTATTGACTGCAGAATACCAAGCAGAAAATAAAGGATTAACTCGATAATGTACACAAGTTTAGAAAGATTGCTCATAAGCAACTGATTTTTGATAACACTACAGGACAAAAACTTTTAGCACAATGACTCAGGCAACTGAAAGTAGAAAGCGCTGTCACCAAGCTTACGAAGCCTGTTACAAGGAAGTTAACGAGATTCTGTAGAAGTAGGAGAAATATTTTGGGAATTCTATGAAAGTCTGTATAAAGCAAAGCAAGATAAAAATCAAGAAAAGATACCAATGGAAATGTTTATAGAAGAATTAAATATGCCAAGATTAGAGGTAGATGATGCTCAGTTACTAATGGTTAGGATAGAAGGAAATGAAAAAAAATGTGATGTGTAATCGATCTACAGAAAAGACCCAGGAATAGATGGTATTGCTGCGAATCTTTGGAAGCTAGGAGGAGAACAAACGGAAAGAGCTGGAAGCTTTTGTTAAGAGTATTTTAAGAGGAGCAGAAGTACCAACATCCTGGAAGGAAAGCAGTGATAGCTGTAATACCTATAGGGGGTAAAGATCCATCAGATCCAGCTTCATGCAGGCTGATTTCAGTACTAAACCATGATTATAAAGTGTCTGTGTCTATAATCGCTAAAAGAATGCCAAAATTATATGGATCAATGTGGTTTTGTGGAGGGGGCAAACATTTGACAACATTAACAGAATATTGATACCCCAGAGGGAAGCAGAATGTAAGAAAATATCATTGTTGTTAGTGGGTCTTGACGCAGAGAAAGCATTTGAGTAAGCTGGGAATTTGAGCAGGGCAGTGGAAGCATTTGCATTTCCTTAAAAAATTATAAGGGTGATTAGGAGGATATATGAGGGATTGGAAGTGAAAATTAAAGTGGGTGGGGTCCTTCATGATAATTTCTGCCAGAGCAGAGGAACCAGGCAGGGGTATCCTCTTTCCCCTTTATTTGCATTGTATTTAGAACCATTGGCAAAGAACATAAGGGACTTGGAAATTCAAGGATATAATTGGTATGGTAGTCAAGAAAAGCTGGCTCTATTTGCAGATATTTTATATCTGACAAAACCAGAAAGAAACATTACAGTGTTGTGGAACATTTTGAGACAGTTTAATATCTTTTTGGGATACAAAATTAATGAAGCTAAAACAAAAGCAATAGTGGTAAATTATGTACCCACATATGAAGTGGTTCAGCAATATCCGTACTTATGGGGACATGATAAAATGAAGCATTTAGGAGTGTTGATTATAAATGATTCAGGTGTGGCAGCTAAGGATATGTGGGTAAGAGACTAAACAAAAGATGATAAAAATTTGAGAAAATGGAAGCTTTGTTATGTGGATAGTAAGATATAAGCAGTTAAAATGTTTTTAATCCCATTAGTCTTATACACAGGTCAGGTATATTTTTGTCAGCCAGAGGTGAAGTTGTGGATTGGAATTAATAAAGAGCTGAATGACTTTATCTGGGAGGGGAAGATGGTAAGAGTCAAGTAGGATAAGATGATTCTTCCAGTAGAACAGGGTGGATTGGAATTACCTGATTTGAAGGGGTATTTCAGAGTAACACAGTTAAGGCTCCTATACATAGCCCAAGTAGAAAGCTATAATTCAAAGTGGAAAGGGATAATGATAAAACGGAGAAACTCAGGAAACAAGAAGATACTAGGAATTTGGATGCAGGCCTTTGATTGTCATTCTCCTTACTTTCTGCTACTTTAAAGATAGAATATTCTGTATCTTAAGAACAAAACCAATGCTGGAATGGAGAAAGGAGATTCTGCTGATAAGGATGACTGCAATTAGGGATATAGACAATAGGCAAGAGGGAGCTGAAGTTTATTGGAGAAAATTGGCAAAAGAACCAAGGTATTGGGAGCAAATAACTAGAGAGGGGAACAAAAATAGAGTAGGAAGATGCCAATAATTTATCTGGACTGCAGGCTAGTGATTGCCTATACTCTGGTATGAATCCTTGATGGGGTCCTAAAAGAAAGCCCAGCACTGGTAGAGTTTTTGGTAGAATCTAGAACATTATAAAAGGGAATAATTAGTAGAGCATATAAAATATTGCATGATAACTATAAGAATCAATCCAAGGAGGTTAGAAAGGAATCTGAAGAGAGATTGGATAAACAATTCACAAAAAAAACAATGGGAGGATATATGTATGCCTCCAAAATATGCAACAAAATCTAGAAGATTTAGGATTGTTGCTTGGAAATGTTTACATAGGTATTTTTATACCCCAAGTAGATTTCAGAGACTGTTTCCTCTGGTAAACAGCAAATGTTGAGGTGTGACGGGAAAGAGAGGTAATTGGGAAAATATTTTCTGAGAGTGTGGCGAGTTGGCAGACTAAGGATTCCCTGTGGGATGCGCTGTCAGAGATGTTGGGTGGACAGATTGGTGTGATGAGGGAGATGATTTTTGTGAGCTATGATACAGAATCAGAAATATCTAGACCTTGCTGTGTCTAATTATGGTGGCTGGCAAAAAAAGCAATTCTAAACCAACTATACTAAAAGTAGTGAATATAGTAACAGAAATAAAACAACTGGGATTGAGATTGTTAGAAAAGGGTAGGAGCAAACTGCATAGGAAAAATGAGAATTGTGGAAATAATACATATAGGGGAGAAATGAGTTTTAAAAGAAGGCAGGTCTTAAATGAGCTATGTAGTCTTTGACTGAAAATGATTGGGTAGATTATAAGTGATGTAAAATATGTGCAACTGGGAGTGTGTCAGTATGGTTTGTGGTGTAAAATGCCTGCAACTCGTATTGTGTCTGTATAGTTTGTTTTCTTTTGTATAAATGTATGATTGCCTATGTCATAAGTAATGGTTTAATAAAGATGTTTCTTGTTTACAAAAGGGCAGGAAATTAATAATTTATGCAATGTTGCTTAGATTATGTGACATTTAGCAATATATGTGAAGTATAATGTTTGTAAATGTGAGCTTGTTTATATAGTTTGATTAGTTTTATATAAATATAAATTGCCTGTCGCAAGTGATAATTCAATAAAGGTGTTTAAAAATATGAGGCAAAAATCTGGACATTCTGTCAAAATCTGGACACTTGAGAGGTATGCACTCCAAGTCTTTCAAATCTGATTCTTTGGAAGGTGAACAGGTTCAAAAACCCAATTAGTTGTTCACCTTTCCGCGGATGCTAGCTAGGTTTAGGAATGTATTTGACTAGAAGCACTCTGGCACTGCACCAGAAATTGGTAGAGTTTTTGATCTTATTCAGGATGAGATTCCAAGTGTTTTGACTATTCCTCCTCTGTTACTGGCTTTGTATGGTGTATGTAAAACTGCAGTTAAAACACCTTTTGACTAGTGAACTAGTTCCTAAAAAGGCTATGTGGAAATAGAAGGTGTACTCTGATTCTGCAGCTCTTTTTTCTCCTTTGTAAGGTGATCCAGCTGCAGTTTCTCCAGCTTCCAACTCTAGAGGTCTTTGGCTTCTTCTAATGCTACACCCCCAGATAAAACTGGCAAGGGGTTAGAATTTCAGAGAAAAGGTTAACTTTTGCCTTTAGAAAATGCTTACAGTTTAAATGACTTTGCTGCATCTTTGCCTGTGGAACTGAAGTGTTTGTGAATGAGATTGTTTCTAGTGTGACGTTTTGACAAGTGGTCTTGGAAGATGTGGATACAATTTCTAGAAATGCAGCCACTTCTCTTGTACTGAGAACATTTGCTTGGGTACATAACTAGAATTTTGTGAGGATTTAAAAAATTAGATTTTAAATGCTGCTTTAAGCTCTGAATTGGTGTTTGTTCCTGCAGCTACCAAGGTTCTCAAACAATGGAATGAAAGAGATAAAATTCCCAGCCTAACAAGAGTCAGGCCACCCTTAGGAACCCCTTTTATTTTGTTTGGAAGCATTAATTCTCCTGCCATTTCCTTTCTCAAAAAGGATGAATTTCCCTGCTAAAGAATGACTGTGCTAAGACTGGAGCATCCTGTCCCTCCTACCCTTTCCGCCAAGCTTTCACTCAGCCATGCATCCTGACCAAAAACAGTCTCAGACACATGGGTGCCGAGAATAATTCAGAGAGGAAACTGTTAGTAATGGACTGAAAATCCTCCTTCATTCAGGTGAAAACCCTCACCCCACACACACACCAACCCAGACACATCTGTTCTTTCTGGTACTCCTTTACATTTTGCAAGCAGGGGCATAGAGCAGGCTCCTAGATCATAAAAAAGGAAAGATTTTACTTCAGTATCTTTCTAACCCAAAGGGCAATATCGTGGAAACCAGCGTTAGATTTGTCTTATCTAAATACGTTTCTGAAAGTACCCAAATTCCCTTATTCCAGACCACTGTTTTATGGTGACTTTAGATCTGAAAGATGCGTAGCACATTTCAGTTTCTCCCAACTTCATGAAATACCTGAGATTTTTGTGTCTGGCTCAAATTATCTGTTTTCTGCATTACATTTTTGGGAGATCTACTCTGCCTGAAGTATTCATGAAGTGCCTGGCTCCAGTAGTTGCACACTGCATGACCCAGGGCATCCACATTTTCCCTTATTTGGACAACTTGCTGATGTTTGTAGAGTTTGATTCCAGGTGTTTAGAATTATTAGGCAAGGTCTCAACCATTCTAGTTCAATTGGGTTTCAAGTTGAACCAACAAAAGTCTTGACTCACACCCTCTCAAATAATTGTATTCCTGGGGTGTATGATAGACACAGAAAAAATAATGACTTTTCTACCAGAAGACAATGTCCTGACTTAGTACATTTTCAGGGATTTTTGTCTTCTAATGATCCTCATAATACCAATGGCCAGACAATGTATGAGAAAGATTCAGTGGGAATTTTAAAAAAAACAAATAGTTGGTACCAGTACCTGCATTGCTTAGAGTTCTAGGTACCAGTGCTGGAATTTTTGAAATAAGAGTTATAGTAATGGAGGGATCAGATGCCTCTCAATCCAGGCCTGCCTTTCTCCTGCCATAAACCCAGTTCAGTCAGTCCAGATGGACTTGCCGGATTTTTGCTTAGAGAGAAGTGTCCAGAGGAGTTTTAAGTGAAAGGAAAATGGAGTCCATTGGATGCTACAAAGCACATAAATGTGAAAGAGATATGAACAGCAATTCAAGCACTAATAGTTCTTCATTAATTATGGTCTCCAGGTCCCTTTTTATTAGTCACAGAAAACACCACAGGCCTGTAGTACCGGAGCAAATAAAGAGGGTAAAAGGTTGTACCTGTTTGCCAGTTGGCAGTGATGGCCCAGGAGCTAACCTTACAGCATTCTCTGATGCTTCAGGCCTCATACATCCTGTCAGAGCAAAACATAGTGGCAGACAGACTGAGCAGATCCTGGACAGACCCTCATGAGTGGAAACGCGGGGCAGAGTCTGAAAATTGAGAGTGAATTGCCACAGATCACAGTGGTGACTCCTTTTTCGGCGAGGCAATTTTGGTTTCCCTGTTAATGGAATTGGCCAAGAGCAATTAGTACAAATTTCCACATACTCTGTATCTGCTCAAATGGTATTGAGGGTGAATAGTGCACCCCAACTTAAAGCAGTTGCAACTGATGGCCGAATGACTGTATCTTGATACCTTTTAGGCACTTGCTGCATGAGGATCTGAGCATATATTGAAAGAGGCAAGAAAACCTGCAGCTAGAAAATCTTATGTTTTTAAGTGGAAGAAGTTTTCCTTGTGGTGTCTTAACTGATTATAGAGGGCTCATTATGGTGTGTACCCCTCTGTTTTTTTAAATATTTGTGTGAGCTACTCAGTGATGGCTTATGTTGTATATCTATATGTGGCTACAAGATGCACCTCGAGGCTTGTCTGCCCGTGGATCCCCCTCTTTCGTCTCTTTTTGTGTTCATGCAAGTTATGAAAGGAGTGTTGCACGTGAGACTTTATCAAAAGCAAATTCCACCTGATTGGCATCTCGGCTGTGTTCTTTATTTAAAAATTAACCTGATTATCTGTAGAGTCTGTCTTTTGGGCTGATTTAAAGTTCACCCCTTTGAAAACTGTTTTGCTTATTGTTCTGACACCTGCAAGATGAGTCTCTGAGCAGCAAGCCCGCATGGTAAGACAACCTTATCTGATTTTCCACTAGGACAGGGTTGTTTCTCACACTTATCCATTTTTAATGCCAAAAGTTTTTATTTTTCTGAATCAAGCCATCAATCTCCAAGCTTTCATTCTGGTTTTTTTTTTCAAACAAGAAATGCTTTTGCTTATGTCATAACTGATAATTTAATAATCCTGCATTTATATAAATAAAAACAAACCATATTGACGTATTTTTAGTTGCAAACATTATACATCACTTATATTCTATCCAGTCATTGTCAGTCTAACATAACATAGCTCATTTAAATCCTGCCTTCTTTTAAACCTCATTCCTCCTCCAAAACATTATTCTGCATGTATTATTCCCATAATTCAAATTGTTTTCCTATGTAATTTGCTCCTACCCTTTTCTAAAGATCCCATTTCCAGTTGTTTTATCTCTGTTACTATATTCATTGCCTCTAGTACACTTGATGCAGACTTTGATTTCCATTTTCTAGTAATTGCTTTTTTGGAAGCCACCATAATTAGACTCAGCAAGGCTTTACTATGTCTAGACAATTCTGATTCTGTATCCTAGCTCAAGAAAATAATTTCCTTAGTTATACCAATTCGCTCACCCAGTATTTCTGACGAGTAGTCTGCAGGGAATTTTTAAAGAATGCCAACTCATTAAACTCCCAAAAAATATGTTCCCAATTACCTCTTTTCTCCCCTATCACACCTGCAACATTCACTATCTACCTGAGGAAGAATTATTTGGAGTCTACTTGGTGGTATAAAAATTCCTATGTAAGTACTTTAAAGATCCTAAATCTTTTAGATTTTGTTGCATATTTGAGAGACGTACATATATCCCCCATTGTTTCTTTATGAATTGCTTATCCAGTCTCTTCCCAATCCTTTCTAACATTATCTGATTGATTCTTATAGTTTTATAATGCAATATTTTATGCTACTAGTTATCCTTTTAACCGCAGCTTATGTTCTAGACTCTACTAAAACTCTACCAGTGCTGGTCTTTCACTTAGGATCTCCTTATTTCTTTCTCTTTTCCTTAACAAGGACTGATATCAGAGTATAGGCAGGCAATCTCTAGCTTGCAGTCCAAATAAATTGTTGGCCTCTTCCCATTCTGTTACATTTTCCTCTTAAATTATTTGCTCCCAATACCTTGGTTCCTTTGCCAGTTTTCTCCGGTAAATTCCAGCCCCCAATTGCCTATTATCTATATCACTAATTGCAATCATCCCTATCGGCAGAATCCTCCTTTCTCCAGTCACTTGTTGGCGTAGTTCTTAGAATACTTTCTCCTACTTTATGAACATAATATTCAACATATTATTCTCCTTCAGGATCTGCATCCAAAATCTCAGTCTGTCTTTGTTTCTTGAATCTATCATCCCTTTCCACTTTTAATTATAGCTTTCTGTTTGTGGAGCCTTAACTATGTAGCTCTGAAATACCCCTTCAAATTAGGCAATCCCAAGCAACCTTGTTCTGTTGGAAGGATAAGCTTATCCCATTTGACCCTTGCCATCTTCCCCTCACAGATAAAATCCTTCAACTCTTTATTAATTGCTATCCTCAACTTCCCCATCTGGTTGATAAATATACCTGACCTGTGTATAAAACTAAGGGGACTAAAAACATTTTGACTGCTTATATCTTGCTATCTATATCCATAAAGCAGAGCTTACAATTTCTTGTTTTTTGTATCATCTTTTGATTAGTCTCTTCCCACATATCCTTAGCTGCCATAGCATAATCCTTTCTAATTCATACTCCTAAGTACTTCATTTTATCATGTCCCCATAATATGGATATTGTTGAGCCAATTAATGTTTGGGTACATAGCTTGCAGCTATTGTCTTTTGTTTTATCTTCGTTAATTTTGTATCCTGAAAAGACTTGAAACTGTCTCAAAATATTCCACAACACTAAAATGTCCTTTTCTGGTTTTATCATGTATAAAATAATATCATCTGCAAATAAAGTTGGAATTACCTTACCAATTATATCCTTGAATTTCTTAGCCCCTTATTTTCTTTGCCAATGGTTCTAAATATAATCTAAATAAAGTGGAAAGAGGACACCCCTGTCTGGTTCTTCTCAAACAGAACTTATCAGAGATGAACCCACCCACTTTAATTTTCACATCCGATCCCTCATATATCCTCCTAATCAACCTTATAATTTATCACGGAATGCAAATGTTTCCATGGCCCTGCTCATAAAATCCCAGCTTAATCTGTCAAATGCTTTCTCTGTGTCTCGACCTACTATCAGCAGTGGTATTTTCTTACGTTCTTCTTCCCTCTGGGTCATCATTGTTTTATTAATGTTGTCAAATGTTTGCTTCCCTCCACAAAGACACATCGATTCATATATTTTGATTTTGGCATCGCCTTTGCTATTATTTTACCCATGCTAGACATAAACACTTTATAATCATGGTTTAGAATTGAATGGGCCTATATAAATCTGGATCAGATGGGTCTTTGCCATCTTTAGGTGTTAACAGCCACTACTGCTTTCTTCCAGGATATTGGTACTTCTCCTTTTAAAATACTATTAAACAAAACCTTCCAGGTCATTATCAGTTTCATCCCTGCTAGTTTCCAAACCTCCATAGGAATACCATCTGTTCCTAGGAGCTTTTATATAGGTTGGTTATACATCACCATTTTTATCTCATTTCCTCCTTTTCTGTTAGTAATTGAGCCTCATCTAGCTCTAATCTTGGCATATTTAATTCTTCCATAAACATTTCCATTTGTACCGTTTCTTTATTTCCATATTTATCTACTTTATACAGATTTTCATAAAATTTCCAAAATATTTCTAGTAGCTCTACAGGATCTCTGGTTATCTTCCTTGTTATAGGCTCTCCAAGCTTGGCAGCAACCCTTTCTACTTTCTGTTGCCTGAATCATTGTGCTAAAAGTTTTTATGCTGTGGAGTTATCAAAAAATCAGTTGCTTAACTGCAGTCTTTCTAAACATGTGCATATTATCAAGGTGATGCCTTGTTTTCTGTTTAGCATGTGGTAATTGCTCATCCTCTTGCCCTGTGAGATTTCCCTATTCTGTAATACTTTAACCTTTGTCAGGCCTTCTAAATTCTTGTTACTTCTTAACCATATCTCTCTCTTTTATACCAACCCTATTTTTTAAACTCCACTTTAATTTCATCTCACACACTCGCAATATTTTCAGCAGGAATTTCTATCTTTCCTATTAACTTTTGAGTAATTTCAACTACCGTTCCTTAATTTCCTCTCTTTTTAACAGTTAGTTGGGAAAGTATGGGTGTCCCATTTTTATTTCATTCACCTGCATTTTTATTTTAGTTATTATTGGGGTGTGGTCTGAAATAGTTATCAGATGTGTATCAAAACTTTCAGTTAAATGCACATGTTCCTGTGAAGTATAATTTCAGTCTAGCCCAGCCCAGCTTTAGTTCCTTGGGGGAATAATATGTAAATTGACTTTGCACTCCTACTACTGAATTCACATTTTCCATGCCAAATATTTTCATGAATTTCTTCAAAAATCTACCCTGTTTTATTTTCCCTTCTGGTCCACCCAGATGCAATCCTCACTGCTGCAAATCAAATTCCATTCCCCGCCTAAAAGTAATATTCCTTGCTGTAAGCGAATTTCTCCCAGACTTTTCTTAAGATGCATTATAGTAGTTTTAGGTGGAATCTAAATACACGGCAGTATAATCCTCCTTCCTTGCCAGAAGCCCCTTAGTACTACAAATCTACCATTATCTATTTTTCCTCTTCTGTCACTATTGGAGCTGTTCTTGCAATTAATATAAGTACTCCCCTTTTCCTTTGACGCAGATGTCCTGCTGAATATTCATCCTGAAATCCTTTCTTTACAAAATTCACATGCTCAGTTCTTTCCATATGTGTATCCTGTACCATAGCTATTTGCACTCTGCATTTTTTAATATAGTTAACTACTCTTTTTTTGTATTTCTGCGTGACACCATTCATAAAGATAATAGAGAGTGTCATTGTGTTTAAGATGTCATTAAATGTCTAGTTTCAGCTTTTGTATTGCATTCATATTTTAATGTTTGTCAGGTTGATCTTTTAGACAGCTGTTCCTTGGCATAGCCATTTGAACCTGTCCCTTCTTTCAAAACTTTTTGTTTCAGTGAAAACCCTCAAACAAAAAAAAAAGTCTCTCAGAACACCCCCTAAAACCTATTAACTTTATACTAACACTAAATTTTGTACATCTTCCTGTTAGGATTAAACTTCAATATTTGAACATTTGTCCCTGACTGACAGCCACACTCATAGACTTGGATTAACCTATAAGGAAGGTTGTCAATGGTAAGACGCACAGTACAGCCTGTGCTTCTAATTCCACTAATTGCTGTCTTTGTCTTATCTTTATTCCTCTACCAGTTTAGCAAAACCCATGAATGCCTTCAGAAAACATTATGTGCTAGCCTCTGAAGATAGACGTATTCTGTGTGTATTGTCCCTTATTAGTTTGCCTCCATAGATACATGAGAACCAGATACACAGTTGCCTATACTGTAAGCATTTATTTCCTAGCAGAAAATGTTTTATTATCATTCTCCTATGCAAGAGTAAGAAAAAGCGTATCAGTTTTTCTTGTATCATGCTCTTTTGTCCAGACCTTTCTTTTTTTCTTTTTCCTTGTTCAGTTTTAAAAATGTAAGCACTACAATGTAAAAAGAGAAGGAAAAAAAGTTTACTTAAGCATCCCTATTGCACTCAAAAATAACTGACAAAGCTTTACTTTATAGTATGTAGGTTATGTCATGCATTATAAAAATACTACTGTTAAGAGCAAAATTTTGTTTTACTTACAGTTGACTCTCCTTCTTCTCATTTTCTAAATGTTCTTCCAAACATTAATGACATGAAGTAGGGCATATGCTTTGGAGTCCCCTTCAAGTTTAACAAAAGTCAAAGAAGTCTAATATTTCCAGGTTTTCATGTTCTGTCATGTTTTACAAATATAATTAATACTTTGTAATCCTATATTTATTTGTCAGTTTCTGAGTTGCTGGTTTTCTTCATCTCACAAATCCAGTCGCTGCTTCATTTCCGATGTACTCCTGATTCTTCTAGGCTTGTGCTTTTTTTTCTGTCTCTCAAGCATTTTTCCCTTGAAACTTTGGAAATTGTTTCACTGGCAAAGTCTCTCTTTCTGCTTTATTACTAGAAGCACATGAAGCAGAATCTCCTTCTGTTTGATAGCTTGCTTTCTGTTGGAGTATCTTTTGTATTTCCTCCTTAGCATGTTGTGCATTTTGACCCTCCAGGAGTGAATATTCTGAAAATTAGCTGAATACTGCAGCTTGATTCTCACACCCACTTCTCTGCTTTCCGTGATTACTGGAATAGGTTTACTTCTCTTCTGTGTGGTGTTCACTGAGTAATCATTTTCCACAAACGCTCTACTACCTCCCACTTTGTCCTTCTGCTATAGTTTTGTCAGAATCAGCTCTTTCCGATGATAGGATTGCATCTTTAATAGTAAAGGTCTAGGTTGCTTTCTCCTGGCCAGGTTTGGAGCATACACACAATGTGCCCTTTCAGTTAACAACAACTGCCATGGAATACCAGGCCAATTGCTTATCTGTGTTTTCACAAAATTAATAACAGTTTGTTCCTTCCAGATTCTGTGGTACAGCAGAAAATCTTAGGTTTTCCTTCTGTGCTCAGTCCTCTAATTCTATTATTTTTTTAAATGTCTCTTCTTGAGCAGTCTCATACTTAGTCAGCCTTTTCTTCATTTCGACCTCTGATTTTTGTCACCTCATCTGAATATCTATTTAAAGCTTCTTCAGTTTCTTCCAGCCTTTTGTTATTTAAGTTGTTATACTCCTTCAGTGTTTTGTTTATTTTAATCAGCTCTTAGTACATTTTTTCTTCTAGATTACTGGAAGTCATGTCTTGCACTAAAGCGGGAGCTTGCACTGATGATTTTTTTCTGAAGAGCTGCAGAATTCTTCCCAGTCAGTGTTTTCTCCTGACCTTTTGTGATTGATTTTCTTTCAGGTTCTCTGGGTTTCTTTTTTGCCGACATCCAGGCTGTGCACTTTGTCCATTTACTGACATTTACACAAAAAGACAAGTTTACTGACTCTCTTTTCTGAGTTTCTGTTTTCACACCAGGAGAGCTGAAATTAAGCTGGTATTTGGTGTGTAGCCATCTTGGAAGTCCTCCAACTTTTCTTTCTGAAACCCAAAAGCAAGGGAGAGAATATTCTGCATACCTTGGATGTGCACAGGCAGCTTAGGTATTACTTTGACAGAACTAAGCCCTTCAGGAAGGCTGAGCAGTTGTTTATTTCCTATTAGGGTGCTAAGATGGGTCAACCTGTCTCTAAGCAAAGGCTTGCTTATTGATTGTCCTCTAATATTGCTTTTTGTTACTCCCACCATGGTAAATCTATTCCAGGCAAACTTAAGGCATATTCCACCAGGTCCTTATCCTCCTTGGTGGCATATTGGAATGGAGTGGACTTGAAGCATCCTAGTGGAAGCAACCTGGTACCCTATCCATACTCTTACAAATCACTACAAACTGGATTCTTTCTGATGTTCCAGAGCAGGTTTTGTGAGGACAATTCTTCAGGGGCTCTTGGATCCTTTCCTCCTCCCAGGTAGGGTAAGCTTTGGGAATCAAATCATATGCCACTGAGGCAGTGTGAATGATGAACATAGTAAAGTTGTTTGTCATACTTAATAACAGTAGATGTTCAAATGTCACACTGCCTCAGTGGCAGCATCTACCCACCATTTCCATTATATAGTTTAATGTTGTCTAACCTTGTTGTGTTGTTGGTTGGCTCTGGTTATTTCTGTTGGTGTTTTTAGTTATGAGTTGGATGGTTTCAGGTGATTATTGATTGTGGTCCTTCTCGGTTCTTCCTACTTAGCACTAAAATCCTGAGCAACTGACTTCCTGTGACAGAGGCTTATCTGATCTGCTATCATAAGAAGTCAACCGAGGAATTCTGCGTCTGAAAAGTTGCCAGTGTGGGTTTGTGCAGGCATAGAATCCATAATTCTGTACCTGAAAAGCTGCCAGTGTGGGTTTGTGCAAGCACACAATCCATATGCCACTGAGACAGTGTGAAATTCGAACAACTACTGTCATAGTTAAGTAGGACTTGTGCAGCTGTACTTTACGGACTACCCACTGTATCAACCCTATGGAATCAATTTTGATGGCTAAATATCAGCTTGCCAGTGAACAAGGAATATCAGTGGGGCTTGTTGTGCCATTTCTTTGAAACTGATTACAGTGTCTATATATCATATTGACAGAAGCCAGTGAATAAAACCTTTTACTTTCCTTTCCTTGCAATTTCAATGTCTTTGCCTTTTATTCTTTGTAGTCATCTGTCCCGGGTGTCAGTTTGAGATAATTTTGTTGTAATGAAATTTATTTATTTATGTATTTAACATTTGTTTGCCAGGATAGTCCGACTGGACCACTAGTGTCCGTTTTTAGCAGAGTCCTTGGGAGAAAAGCTCCATACAGAACAAAACATAATAAGTTGTACATAGTATAAGTAGTTTGTTACAGAGTTTGCATGGAACAGACAGTTAGGAGACATCTTATAATAGGAAGAAATATAAAGTTGGAGTACAGCTTTTTGAGTAGTACACTTGTGGAATATTGTAGATACAAGATTTGTGGAAGGCATTTTAAGTAGCAAATGTTTACAATATGTATACATTATATACATAAAGCATCTTTACAGCACACTATATGCTTTCATTTCTGACCTGCCATTTTAGTTGACTGCCAGTGGCTGTTTACTATATCCATTTGTTACACTTTGAGAACTGTATCCCATTATCTGGTATGCAGTAGCTGCATTCCAGTGTCTTTATGGTTTGGCTTATAGCTCCATTCTTCAATTGTCAAGAGTCATTTTCTAGATTTTGATACCTATTTTTCTTTTCCCTTTTCTTTGTTTTCCATTTTCCTTTGTTTTACTTTGCATAGTATTGATTGTCCAATACTTAAAAATAAGCATTTTAATGAATTTGAAGCTTTTGTAAATAAATTATTACTTTTCTTTGCTTAGTTTGAAATGCACATTTAAACCACAGAGCATCATTTACTGCCAGTATACAGATGATGCTGCATTTAAATTATATATACATTGTATTTTTTTCATTTTGCCTGACTTAATTTAGTGCAAGCCTTAGTTGAATTTGTGCCTTAGGAGAGGAGCTCCATAGGAACCCTCCCGCACACCACCTGATGCGCCTCCATGGTCCCTCCACCCCATCCTGGCCTTACCCACACCATCCAGATTACTTATTTCTTCCTTTTCTTACAGTTTATCTTACTCTTGGTTTTTCTATGCATTCGTTTATTTATTCAGCACACCCTAACTAGGCAAAACTGTACTTCGAATAACTGTGGAGGAAGTAACTGACTTAAGCTAGTTGTATGGGGTCTACTAGTCCCCCAGTAGCCATGGAGGTTCTAGGTACTGTAAGGTACATTTTTTAGAATGTTATTAAACTGCCTTTTTCATCCTGTGATGATATGGGCAAAAATAATGTTTATGAATGTCCTTGTTCTTCAGCTTTGCTTTTTCCTACAGCCTTTCAATAAACCCTAACTGACCAAGACTACTGTGTAGTAACTATGGTGGAAATAACTGCATTAAGCAGGTAATCCGGGACAGCTAGGCCATCAGAAGCTATTTTTTCTAACCTTTTGATCTAATGATGGCCTGAACAAATTTAGTAAGGAAAGAAATTCAGTCTTGTTTTTCTTCCAAATTAAAAATAAGTTTTATCCGAGGGTTGATGCTCAAAACTGACAAAATATCAGTTCACCATAAACTGAGATGACAAATGTTTGCAAAGGTACATAAATCATAGTTAGGAATAGTACCTGCCTCCATACACACAAAAAAAGTCTTCTTTTGTGTATTCCCATCTAGTATTAGATTGGGGTGAAGGTAAAGGCACAAATGCCCCCCCCCCCAAGACAGTCACCATCTGTGTTCCTCTCTGACGTCAGACTGAGAAACTATAAATAGCATGCTTCCTTACCCTCCCCCAAAATATAGCCACCTGTATACACATCTGATGTTTGATTTTTTGAGGAAAGTGGGGAAAAAAAATCACAATGTTTCCAACTTGTAACTCCTAGACAGCTCACTGCTTTCATATAAGCTATAATGCCCCTCTGTGCACACCTCTGAAGTTTGTTAAGAAAGATGTAAATAAGTAATGACCAGACTCTTCCCATCCCAACACAGGATATAGTGATCTTTGTATATCACTAAAGTTTAGGAGGAATATGAAAGAAATAAGGCCATTTCCCCCTACATCCACCCACAAGCAAGTTACAATGACCTTTCTGTCAGTCTCCGAAAAGGATTGGTTTTTGACCAGGTGGGGTTCAGGACAGAGACCAATACTAAGGCTATGTCAGAATCGAGCTGATTCGAAGATGGCCAGTGGACCTTAATTTTCTGGGTAAATTTCAGTAACTGGCTAGTAAGTGTACTGCTTGGATGCCAGGAAAAAAATATAAAGGATCTAGAGGAAAGTCTGCTACAAAAGGTGAGAAAGAAGCACAGATTGTGAGGAGTACTACAGTGGTTCAGCAAGAAGCACTACAAGGTCCAGACATGATTTCGGTTAACCTAGAGGAGAGTATAAAGCAGCTGCACACAGACCTAGTTAAAATAAATGAAACACTGAAGGAGTATATGAACAAAATAAAAAGCTGGAAAACTGGAAGAAGCTTTAAACAAATATTCAGATAAGGTGACAGAACTGCAAAACTCACAGATTGAAATGAAGAAAAGGCTGGCTGTATATGAGAATGCACAAGAAGAGATGTTTCAAAAAAGTAATAGATTTAGAGGACAGAGCATGTAAAGAAAGCCTGAGATTTTATGTTGTGCCAGAGAAGCTGGAAGGAACAGACTGTATTCTGACAGGAAGAGTGGGCAAATACTGCCAAGTCAAGATGTGCCATGCTGATAGACTCCTACCCAAGAAGACTGAATGCTGTAATTAAATCAAAAGGTGCTTCAACAAAGTATTGGTTTAAGGGTATGCACACTTATACAACCAGCTTATTGTACATTTTTTATTTTTTATATTTTTTCACCGAACAGATTTGTTTGTTTTTCAGTTCATTTGTACAGGTTATAGGTCACATTAAAGGTAGGAAAAGTTTTGAAATGATTTATTGAGGTCTCATTTTTTTATGTCACAAAAACCTGGCATTTTAACAGGGGTGTGTAAACTTTTTATATCCACTATATAAACAATACGCAATACATAACATACAATAGATCAGCATGATCAGTACAGTAAAATAGAAGGGGTGCAGTTGATAATTGCAAATCCGAGTGCAGTATTAGAGTACAATATCAAGGATAAAGTGGGTTATACAATTAGAATATAACAAGTTAGGATAAATAAGTTACTTATGTGAGTAGCTTAGTCTGAGTAATTAACAGTTATGACGTTATAAGCTTGAATATAGGTTATGTCAGGGAGTACCAACACTGTAAGTGTTTTGAGATAGAAATAGATACATCGGGTAGTAATAAATGAAAGTGTGGTAGTATAGAGGAGAGAGTCAGGTTTGGGGCAGTGCCATTTTTGCACATGTGCTCTGCTGTAGAGGAAAGGTGTTGTCTCAGGGACTTTTTAAAAAGAGCTGGATTGCTGGTAGTCCTACTTGATGGTGGGAGGGAATTCCATAGTTTTGCAATAGTAAAGGAGTAGAGCAGATGATCAGCTGAGAGGTTTGGGTTTTCTACATTCAGGAGCAATTGTTTTTCTGATAGGAGCGGTCTATTTGGATGTTACAGAGTAACTAGAGAAGAAAGGGCAGGGAAATTGTATGGCTTGTATATAAAGTTGTGTGTAGTAATTAATTGTAAATATGTAATGTAATGTGGGAGTTCTAGCCAGTTTAATAAGCATACTGAGGAAGAGTGATAAGATGAAAATTTTGCATTGGTTACAAATTTAGCAATTTTATTATAGCATGTCTCAAGTTTGTATTCCAGAGAAGACTGGATGTTGGTAAGAAGAGGGGCAGTTTATAGAAGAGATGGTAACAGAAAGGAAGAGACTAGGGATGGTTTTGTGGAGTGGTTGAAGTATTTGAGGCTATAGAGGATGGCCAGTTTTTTTTTGTGTGTTTTTTTTTTTAATATTGCTGTGAATATGTAGGTCAAATGTTAGGTTTTCATCTATGATGACACCTAGTAGCTTTGTATTTGGAACAACTTCAGTGATAGTGTTATTTTGAGAATGAATAGTGAATTAATTCTTGTTTAGGATGGTACTTTTCTTTTTAAGGGTAAATAGCACAAGTTTAGTTTTGTTGGGGTTTAGGGTGAGATGGTTATTGGTCATCCAAGTTTCTGTAGAAGTGAGGGCACTTTGGGTGAGTTGCTGTAGGTCCAATGTGGACTTGGCAGTGCAGATAATGGTTGAATCATCTGCGTATTGGATGACAGTACCTTGACTAAGAGTGGTGTGGAAGTTGTTGATGAAAATGCTGAACAAAAGGAGCCAAGTATGGATCCTTGAGGAACACCTGTGGTTGTGTTAAGGAATGGAGAGAGAATATTGCCACTTGGTAGATTGTTGCCTATTTATGAGGTAGTTAGGCATCTCTCCCCAACCCTAAACTGAGTTGGAGAGTTTAGTAAGAAAAAGGGGGTGAGAGACCATATCAAAGGCCTTAGAGAGGTCAAGAACGAGCGAAGAAACAAATTTTCCAACAACTCTGGCCTGGTTAACTGTATCTGTGGAAGGATATTAGAGCTGTAGTAGTACTGGGACCAGTCCTAAAACCATGCTGAGTAGGAGAAAGGATTTGGTTATGAAGCAGATAGTTAAGCAGCTGAGTGTGAATGCATTATTCTAAGATCTTAGAGATGGGTGAGAGGATAGCAATAGGTATAAATTTGGAAATGTTACGATTATTGCTGCCTTTATGGAGAGGGAGAATAGGCTTTTTTCCAGATTGAAGGTACATTGGGTTCCTGAAGAGATCTGTTAAGAAGTATGCTGATGGAGTAGGCAGTAGGGCTGATATTTGTAGAAATTCTGGCAGTAGATTGTCAGGGGCGTTAGTGTGAGGTTTGAGTTTGACACAGTTTTTTTAGTGGTGGTAGGTATAGGTGAGAGAGAAAAGCTGGGTAATGAGGAAGTAGAGGTATTTTGTGAAGATGGATTTGAAGGGGTGAGGTTAGTTTGTGGAAAGGTAGTGGTGAGGTTAGCTATGGTATTAATAAAATATGAGTTAAAGAGCGAGGCTGTTTCATTGGGTGTTTTGTCTGGATTTGGACAAGGGCTATTATTTGAGCCTGAATTTATTTAGAAGTTGATAGAACTCCAGAATTTTGGGGGGTTTGTTTATGTTGGTTTTGTAGACTAAGATAGTGTTCTTTTTTATTTTTGATGACTAGATACTTAAATTGATTACTGGGTTGTTTATATATTGTGTCAGGTCAGAGGGAATTTTGTTTTTTTGCCATGATTTCCATGCTTTGTCCCTGACAGTCATGAGATGCTTAGTGGGCTTGGTAAGCCAGCTGGCATGCTTAGTTTTTACTCCATTTTGACAGAGTGGGGTTAAATTGTTTAGGATCCTGAGAAATGCTGAGTTGAAGAACTTGACAGCCTTGTTAAGGGGAAGGAATTTTCATGCATCCCAATTGATGCTTTGTAAAGTTTCTTTAAGGGTAGTTGGGCAGAAAATGGGATAAGTCTCTAGTTTTCTTATATTTGTGTTTTACTTAGTGTTGGGGTAGTTTTACGTAATATAAAGGCAGGTAGGTGGTCACTAATACTATTAGGGAGTGTTCTTGAGGAGAAGATTCAGTTTGGGTTGGAGACCATAATCCAGTCCAGGATTTGAGCCATTGTTATTGTTGGGTCTTATTGGTAATTAGCTGGGTAAAGTTATATAGGTTGTTGGTGGTGGAAGGGTGTTGGTGGGAGATATCAAGCCAGTTAATATTAGAATCTCCTAGATTGTTTGTTTCATTTTGTATATTTGTTGTCCAGGCAAGGATTCCTTCTAATATAGGAATGTTGTTGCCTGGAGGGATATATAGGACTACAGTACAGAGCCTTTTACAATTATTCGTTTTTTGGAAGGCTATTTATGTTTCGGCTGTGGAAAAGTGTGGGATAGACTTTGGAACTATAGTAAAGGCATTTGGGTATATCAGAGCGACACCTCCACCTTTTTTGTAAAAGGTCTGTCTGATCTTAGACGAGCAAAGCCAGGAGGAAGAAATTCAGTGTCTTTAATGTATGGATTTAACCAAGTCTCAAGATATTTGCTTTTTTTGTGAGCTATCCAGGCATGTAATTGTGGGATGTTGTTTCTGATACATTGAGGGTTAAGGGTTGTGAAGTTTAGAGATTTATGAGTTAGGGGGTTTGAGAGTAGAGAAATGGGACCTGCGTTTGTATGTATGTCTCCACATTGGGGTAGGTTGGAATATGTTCATGGGAGAGTGGGTTACTGTTTCCTTTTGGTTTTGTAATGATAATCAAGAGCAAAATTTGTATTGTTGTTTTGTAGGTGAAAGATTTTTACTTTGGTAATTGTCTGTTGCATATAGGCTAGAGGCTACTTCAGAGAAGCTGGTAAGTGATTCTCAATGTGAAGATGTTATAGATGTAGGTTTGTAGTATATATAAGTTGTTTGGAGTGATGTGTAATAGAAGGTACAAAGATAGAGAGAATGTGAGAAGTACTGTGTTAGAGATGAGAGACACTGTAGAAAGGGGGGTGCTTCTGTAAGTAATGTAAAGTTGCCATTGTTAAGATATAAGTAGTGTTAGAGGGACATAGTTCTAGAGATGAAAAAGGGGTGGTTGGAGTGGAGTTTGGCTAGTTAGTGGATAGTGAGTGAGGGGGTAAGGTTAGGAATGAGTTAAAGTGGGAGTGATTTGATGAGTGTGATCGGATGAATTGTAATGATGCGAGGAGTGTGATTGGATGAATTGTAATGATGCGAGGAGTGTGATTGGATGAATTCCTCATACAGGCTGTACTTTCTGTGCTCTGCCATCTGCTACCACTTACGTCACATTATGGAAGTATGGATCTGTATATCAAGGTAAGCAAGCAAAAGCTGTCCTCCCTTGTATCTTGACTTTGTGGGAAGGAGGAGCCCTCTGTCCTACAGAGCTGGCCATTTGATTTGTGAAGGTGCCTTTTCTGAATATGAGCATGTTTATAAACCAGTGACCTGTTTTTTATTTGCCCATATCAGAACTCAAGTATGAAAGGTGTTGTGATCATCCCTTATGTTTGAACACTGCCATATACTTTGCATTGGTTTGCAATCAGCATTGTGGTATGATAATAAAAACTGCATAGAGAATAATACAGTTGAAGAAGTTGTTCTTTACTATGAAGTATTAGCAATTTTTATCAATACTGTATAAAGACTGACTGTGAGTGCAGAGGGTTAAAACTGTGAGCTGTAGTTCATGGAGTATAAGATTTGATTCCCTCATCTCTCTTTCGCATACTGTATGACCTTGAGTAAGTCAGTTAACCAAATAATGCAACCAGGTCGAAAAGGCACTGCGCTCAGTGGGTCTGCCTGGTTAACAAATGGGTATTATTAAACTGCATGCAAAACACTACAGCTGAAGAAGTGGTGCTTCACAGTGAAGCGTAAGTTGATTCTTGTTCTGAACAGTTTAGCAGCATATTACATTGGGCTGTAGGTAATATGGGTTTACTGACAGTTGGTGTGGCTTTCCCCTTGTAACAAAACAAAGATGGCTGTGTGTAAACCTTGCATTACTCACAGTAGTCTGTGATATGCTGCTGTTATACATCTGCAGTAGTTACTAAAGAAAGAGTTGGCTTACCTATTTATTTTATTTATTTTTATTTTTTTGAATATTCCTGCTCTGTGCCTGGACTTACTTCTGTTCATATCTCCATCCCCACTTGGAGTATGCACATTTCCATGGGAGGACAAATGTCCATGTGGAGTACCTTTTTTTCTTAATTTCTGTTGTATGCACAAATTCCATAGATTTGTTATAGGTTCATGGGTGAGTACTAGGCTAGTTGCCCTTCTGAGCCTTTTTAAGCCTAGCAAATTTTCCTTTTTGGGCTTGAATTAACCTGTCCCATTTGGTTAAAGATTAACCTTTCCCATCCCATGGTTGATTAATTATATGCTATTTCTGATGCCATTGGGCTAGCTTAATGTGTAGCAAATTCATCCATATTGCGTTGGAGGATGCCTTGTATGATAGGCACAGGTCACCTCTTAGCAGTCTGTAGGATACAGAGTATAGTAACGTGGCTTTTAGTAGTCATTGTAGGACAAGGGGTCTATATTAGATCACCGAACGCTTAGGTAAGCGAACAGTGATTAATCGACCCCATGTAAGCAAAAGCTTACAAAACCGAACTGTCAGAACAGCGATTTTTTTTCCAAGGGAAAAAAAATCGCTGTTCCAAAAAAAGAAAAAGAAAGCACATTAAAACATGTGCCCCCTACTTAAATATACCAACTCCGAGACTGCACTACAGTGCCGAAAACGGCAAAGTACCGAAGAGACCAAGCAAATTCTTTCCCAGGGAAAGAATTCACTTACATGCTGCTTCGATATTTTGCCGTTTCGGTTTTGTCTGATCGATCAAGACGCATTTGAAAACATGCATCTTCGGTCTGCTGATAGGAACCCAGGACATGTTTAGGTTTTGTATCCTTTTAGTAAGGCATCTTTGTGAACACTCCAGTTGTTGCATGGGTCTGGAGAGATACATGCCAAAGGGGGCATTATATTCAATGACTGGCTGATTATGTCTTTGTGTGTCCCAAAGTGTACATCCTACCACCCATCTCAGGTCCTTTATCTTTGACAAATGAGTGTTGCCATTCAGCACCCTGTTTGAGACAAATAGCAAGCTGCACTTAACTGTCTGTGCTTCCTTTTGTGAATTTTGCTGTGTGTCTTCTGGGTCTCGAGTACATCGTTTTTGTTTAGCCTCAGGCAGGAAGAGGCCAGCATGATATTTCTGCTGTAAGTAGCTGTAGTATTTTCTTCACAGCTACACTAGTCACTCACTGTTTCTATTTATTTATTTGCATTTGGTTACTCTAACAGGGTCATGTATGACCTCTTTTTGACAGAGGCTCGAGGAGAAAGAGCAAAATATATTTAGCAAGTTTCTTAATTTAAGCAATGTGTACTTTAAAATATGGATGATAGTACTTTTTTTTTACAGTTTGCGGAGATTTTTTTTGTGTTTACTAAACAGGGATCAGAACTGTTTAAATTTGTATCATTTGTAGCAGTTGTACGTTTTTGTGCTGTTACATTCAGCAGATGGACTTGTTAATGCTGGCAAAAATGTTCAAGGGGCACATGCACTTTACTGACCAATCATCTATAACATTGATGAATATTAATGCACTTCCATTGTATAATTATTGCATTATATTGCAGTGACCTGTTTTGGGTATAGTGATATATTTAATCTTTGCATTATTTACATGACAGCTGAAAAAGGCTAGCACACGAGTTCATATTTACTTACATATTTTAACTATTCCTTGTTTTGAAATGGAATGTAACTCCTTTGTACTTCTGCCCAAAGAGATTGGCACAGTTCTGTGAATCTTGCAGCATTGCTTAGTACTGTTGCGTACATTTTTACTGATGCTCATAGCAAGCGTGCCTTTAAGAAACAAATCCTAGTTCTGTGAATCAGTCATCACTAAGCTCCTGCCAGTTTTATGGCAAAGAAGCAAACAATAGCACACTGGAACTAGGCAGTATTTCTTGTAAAACTATTTCCCATTCCGGTTCTCAGCTCTGGCAAAGTTTATCAAAGCTGATATTATCCAGAGTTCTTTATGGGTTACAGCATGAAAATGTAGTCTCCCTATGGTGAATTATTATCCTGCAGTAGCATTGCCCAAAGCCTTCAGTGCTGCCCAGTAGAACTATTTTTCAGGCAATAATTCATCCTTTAAGGTCAGTTATTTTTCCCTTTTTACATTACTTTTATTGCAGATATGTAAACAATGTCTGCGTTTACATATGCAGTTTTTCTGACATCACATCGGGGATGGTCAGGTGAAAACTGTTAGTGATAAAAAGTAAGGGACATTTCAGGTATAAAACATATTTGCCAGCTTCCTGAAGTTGCTAACAGCAAAAACAGAGCATCTAGCGTCCAACTATAAGTTTAAAAAAGCAGTGAGTATGGAAACTATTAGTGATGATCAAAATGTGAATGCATATGTGTCTTTCCATGACCTTCTAAGGATATATTTTACTTAGTTTTTATGTGCCAGTAGGAAAAATATTTGTTATGCTGTTAGCAAGGTGTCATGATGCTACAGACCATTAACATCTGTAACGAGTAAACACTTTTCAGAATGTTATTTCATTTAATAATGTATTACATACAGTACAAAGAAAACGAAGTACACTGCTGATGTAAGCATGCAGGTGTTTCTGTTTTACAGTATTTATTTTCCCATCGTACTTGTCAGTTAATTGCAAAATCTGAAGTGGAAAAAGTAGTTTGCCTTTCATGTATCTGCTCTCAGTGATGTTTTAAGTATGAAAGTGTAAGAGAACTTTTGAGACCTAAATATGATCTTATTTGTGGCCATCTATTTTATACAACTCCCTTGTCCCATAACTTATTACCTTACTACTGCTCAACATTTCTTTTACCTCTTAAAGGGATATGACATTGTACTGTAGTTATGGCTAAGAATGCATTATACGTGTTAATTATACATGTTGGTAATTATACTATGCGATGAATATGTTGATGGTGGAAAAGTGTTTTATGTAAATACTTGGCTTGAAAATTAAGCAAAATTAAAAGGTGTGAGAGGTGTGAGAATACAAAATAGATTTAAAGTTGATGTTCTTACTGTATCTGTGTAACCATTTTTTGTTTAAAATATTTTTTTATAGTAGTCACTACAATCTTACTGCCATAATAATCCTTTGTGTATTTGTTTTACATGTGACTCAAGAAGGAGAAGTAAGTAAATCTGTACTGTGAGTGTTCTCTATGTTAGACTCCCATTGCCTTCTCTTAAAAATGGAAATCTTACATCTCAGTGGGACCACTTCACTGTAAAATGCAGATAAATTGTAAACAATGGTCACTTTTTAGGGGCGACCCAAGGTGGTATTTCTTCTACTAAGGGATATTTGGCCAGGGCATTGGGAAAATTCTCATACTCTTTTTGATATGTGTAATGGGATGTTTTACATATACCAGAGATACCACTAACTTAAGGAACCTCAGTTTAATGTTTAATCAGAAGGAGGACACACAAAGGAGTACAGCAGGCTTTTTTATACTACACTGCAGTGTCACAATCCAATCACCTGGTGTGGGACTAGAACCCATGGCCTTCTGCACCTGTACTACCTGTTGTGTCACTGACACTGCTTCATGTTGGCCTAAGCATGAATTATTTTATGATCTAAGCAGTTGTTTTGTGTAACCTGTATGTTTGCCACAATCCTTTAGTTCTGTTTGCTTTGTTTTCCTTTGTCTTTTTTGAATTCTAAGCCTTGTCCAAATTAGAGTAGATTCTATGTGTAGTAGCCCATGATTGTTTGTAGCATTACAAAGCAGTCACTAGTTCCTGCTGGATAAACAAGACAGTCTGTAGACCCTCACCTTGTCAGAAAATGTGACTTTTTTTGGTGTGTGTTGTGTCATTTTAGTGATGCACTTTCAAATAAGTGGTGTCTGCTTCATTGTGTGTTCTGTTGGTTCAAAGTCTGAAGTCTTAAATCAGGACTGAATATGACATTTAATCTATTTTTTTCTAAAAGTGAGATGAGATGGAAGTAATATTTAATTTTCCATTGTAGTATTCTCATCCCTTCCCCCATCAGCATACTGTGGGGACAGCTTCTGACCCCTGCTTATTTCAGAAGACATTTGTCATGCTGTCTTTCTATGGTGCTCATGGGTCTTTAATGCTTTTCCTGCTGAATCCATTTTCTGTCTCGTGCCTGTAATGTGACCACATGATTGAAGATGCAGGGGGTCAGCAAGTGAAGGACTTGACACAGACCTCAGCTGCAGTTTTAACGTGCGTTTTGTTCTGAGCTGTTCTGAGATTCCTTGAGAAATACATAGGAAGAATTGGCTAGTATGATTTTATGTTTTTATAAATAGACCTAAGTGAAAGTAGACCATACTATTGCTGTTTTCACTGTATTCTTACATTTCAGTTTTGGAAATTACTTTGAAATGATTATGACCTGACTTTAATGTCCTCTGAAATAGGATCCAATCTTTGGGGAGGCTTTAATGTAAGAAGGTTGTATTTAGCAAGCAGACTCAGCTTGCATGTCATGTTGAGAAATGTTTCAGTAACTCGTTCATGTATTATATGTGTTAATGATTAAGTACTGTACGTGTGTTTCTTAGTTTCTGCAAGCCATTGTACAGCCAGCAACTGTCGTATTGCAACGGAGGATGGAGGAAGAAGTTGTGCTGAGCATTAGACTTAAAGATGTGATACACTTTGTTATGCACCACATAAAAACCAACAAGAGCAAGGGTAGTCAGCTCCTTTGAGCAGAAGGATAAATCTGATGTGTCCCAGCCATCACAGGCTTGATTTAGGGGTCCAGGCATAGGAAGAGTCACCCATGAGTTTGTCCTGCTGGTGATAGTTTACCCATCTCTGGGGAGGGGTTGGAGGCAGTGTTAGCTTTCACATGATGGCTACCCAGTAGAGACCAGGTGCTGTAACTACAGGAAGAAGCCAACAATGAGCACTTGCTTATGAAGCAGATAGTGTGTATTGCTGTAGTTAAGTACTTGGCATGCATGCAGATGCAAGCTCACATTGAATGCCAGCATTGTAGACAGTTGCATGCCTATAACACACAAGGGGTTTGGTGCTTAGAAAAAAGAATATCTTACCTACTTGAATGATGGCCTACCATTAGCTGGCTGTCACCCTTCTCCATTACATGCAGGTGAACTGGGTAACAAAAGAGACAGTTGGTCAGTGGGTGTAGCAGGTAGTCAGAAAGCAGAAGCAAGAAAAAGATAAAAATAAAAAATATGTTAAGAAGAGTAAGGTACAGAATAGCTGTCCATTGCTGAACTTACCTGTTTGTTATGCAGTTTTTGTTAAGTTTATGGAAGGTGTCCGTAGATCTCTTAAGCATTTAATGCAGAAAAGATACAGTAAAGCTGCATTAGTGTCCAGTATCAGCTTTGAAGTGTGCATGTCTTCAGAGTCATAAGGCAGGCACAGCACAAACATTCTGGAAAGAATAGTGCAAAGCCTAATTAGAAGCTGACTGGTATCTCAAACTCCTTGCGCTTTGAGGTCACCTGAGTGTGCCCCCCAAGTTAGATCTGAAATATCTATTCCTGGTGTCAGATTGTGGGGTTCTTGTCTGAAGAGCACTCCTTGCTTCAATCTGATCCAGTCTGGTTTACTATTCTACTCTTCTGGAAATAGAGTAGCATTGGGATCATATCCTCCAAGGATTGTGAATGTTTCCTTCAGGTGCTTCTTTGGTATCTCTAGAGTTTTCTCGTGTGCAGTCTGACCAGGAGGACCATAAGAATTGTGGAGGCCATGAATCTCTGTGGCCTCAGGATTTTTTGGCTGTAAACATGGTGTCTGTCTAAAGCCATCCGCTGGAAGAAGTGAGACCATACTTCCATTTTGTCACAGAGAGGTAAACCCTCTGGTTGCCGGAATCAAGTAAGGACCCACTAAATAGCACTTCCATAGAAGGCATGACATTTGACTTGGTAATGTTAGAGGAAAATTCCTATTTTTTTTTAAAATAGTCCTCTGAGAATTGCCCACTACTGCTTTCTTTGATAGTGTCTGAATGAGGCAATGACCCAGGCAGGTGTAAATCTAAACTCCTTTCATTATGCATTAAGCAATTACTAGAGCAAAACACTTTGTAAAAATCTTGGGAGCACTAGCCAACCAAAAGTTCAGAGGTGTAAACTGATAGTAGCAGTCCCCACCTCAAGTCTTAGAAAACACGTTATCCTTGTGAATGGGTGCATAAAGATGATAAACATATTTGAGATCCAGG
Organism: Protopterus annectens; assembly: GCF_019279795.1. Classification (NCBI taxonomy): domain Eukaryota; kingdom Metazoa; phylum Chordata; order Ceratodontiformes; family Protopteridae; genus Protopterus; species Protopterus annectens. The sequence goes on from NC_056736.1 coordinate 399,728,354, forward strand.
GTAAGCATAAAAGCTTGAAGATGGTAAGATGGTTTGCATTGTCCGCATTTTAAATTTTGAAACCTTGAGATGAGTATTTAGCTCCATGGATCCTCCTTTCTTGGCATTAAGAGAGTCTTTACCCCCCCCCCCCCAATTGTGGTTGCGTTTTGGTACAGGTTCTATGGTTCTAGGAGAGGATCCGATGCATTTGATTGCCTGACAGTTGGGGTACAAGAATGGTGTGGGCAGTTTTGAGGAGGTGGTGGGAGAGGGAAACATCTTCCCAAGGAGGTGCAGGGCTCTGACTGCCCCAGGCTTCCCTTTCTGGTCTCCCCACCATATTTTTAAACTGTCTCTTGTTACCTTTGGCTTGCATACGTTTTTCCCCTGCCTGTGATAGTAGGCCCAAGATTTGGATGCAATACCTATAGGTAGAAGAATAGCTCTTTCACAGACTAGTCTTCCCCTTTTCCTTAATTTCTTTAAATACCTCAAACACTTTGCCAGTGAGGTTCCCAAAGAGCAGATCCTTATCCAATGGTAGATTAAGAAACTACATTTTGATATCTTGTGGCAAGGGTTGTAGCCTCAGGCAGTCATGTTTCCTGATCAAGTGACCTTGTAGCAGCCATCTCGGATCCTGTATCCACGGCATGAAGCATGAAAATCAGATATTGTACAAGAGTTACCTGACTTCCTTCTTAATATCAAGCATACCTTAAGCTGTTCTAACAGGCATTTTTCCCTAATAAAATAGACACTATTTATTAACGCTAATGGAATACAATTGAGGATAACAAATCTTCCCCAATTGGGTACTTATCTAACTGAGTTCTGGAACAGAATTTACAGTACTGGACTACAGATGCACATAAGAGGTACATATATACTGTGATCTGCACTAATAAAGGTCTAAAATAACACATTCAGAAGTCAGTTTTGTACAGTGAATATCCTGACATTTATAAGATGCTAACATCTGTCCAGCCCTGAAGGAAGATAGGAGTTGAGTTCTGGAAGGTGGGCCTGATGTCAGGCCTTCTGAGACTGAAGTCCCAGAAGTCAGTATAACTGCAGTACTGATCTATGTGAAGAAAATGCTGTTTCGCACAACATTTCAAAATAGTGCTGTTGGGGATTCTGCCACCTCTGATCTTATATAAAATCCCTTCCCTCAAATAAAAAAAATACACACCTACACGTGCACATCCATCCTTGCATGCATGCATGCATGCACACACATTCGATCACCGAAGCTTGAGATAAGATGCAGTTTGCCTGTCATCTTGTATTAAACCAGTTGTTCTTCATGGCAGTATATGTTGGAGGATTGTATTTTGAAAGTAAAATTCTAATATAGTCTTTTTTCATATCATAGTTTATCTTCTTGCAATTGTTAAATTTAAGGCTAGAGTTTGGATTAATCATCTATGCAGTTGTTGTTTGTCTTTTCGCCACAGCAGAACTCCGGTCCACTAATGATTGGCAGTCTATTTTTATGGTGCCGAGTTGCCAGCCCGACACCCAACCTTCAGCGAAGGCACGCCCATTCACGCATGTCTTTCGGAGGCCACTCGACCGTGGGGTGGACATGCAGACTCCACACAGAAGGCACTCCAGCAGAGAATCGAACAGGAGAGCCTCTTGCTGTGAGGCAACAATGATACCGCTGTACCACCACGGATGATGATCGTGGTATAAATGTGTGCATAGACTGACCACAGAGGTACAAGTAGGGGCATACACAGTGAATTTAGTTGTGTGGGAAAGGCATGAATGGTTTCTACTGACAAAACCTGAAGTTAAACTGGGTATCAGAAAGTGCTGAACTGTTGGAAAGATTGTTAAATAAATACTGATTACCTTTCTTGGATAAAACAAATGTTTGTCATGGATGTTTGTATATAGTGTAAATAGTTATGTTTTATATTGTTTATTTCTAATACTTTATGACCATGGTTATTAACAAAATTTAATAAAAATGTTTTTGGAAGAAAAAAAAAGAAAGTGCTGAACTGTTTACATTGTCAGTTGGTATGAACTGGCTTTGTATTATTTTGTCACAAACAGCTGTGCTTGCAATTGGGATTAAAAAAATTACTGCAAAACTAATGCTTAGTGACCTATAGTGGATATAAATGTGTCTAGATAAGACCGATTCCAGCACTAAACCTAAATAATTAGGGTGTGGTCTGTAGAGAATATTATTTGCTCCCTGAGTAAGAAGCCGTGTTACTTATATGCTTCAGTATTTCTGTGCATTCTTTGATAATGACCTGATTTTTCGCAAATCTGTCATCCAGGATGTTTTTTATTGATGGCTATTTTTTTCATAATCAGTCTTGCAGTGCCCTTGATGATTTTTATGCCAGTATATGTTCAGCTGTAGAATGTAGTTTGGGCTTCTGCAGTCTTCAGATTGCTGTGCAAGTACAGGTTTCCTTCTTGGAACTTCCAGCAACTGTAAGACTTGCAGAGTACAAAAGTAAGGTTTCAATTACTTCTGCAAAGGAATATATTCTGTCAGTGCTCTGTAAAATCCAGGGGTTACTTTTAGTTGGGAAATTATATTCAGGACAAAGTTTGTGAACTGTATTGCCTGTCTTGTTAAGATCCAGCTTCAACTACTAAAGGAACATAGATGGTACTTGTAATTAGAAACTAGCCCACCTCAGTACTTGTAATTAGAAACTAGCCCACCTCAGTGTTAGGGAAAAGATGAAGTCATTGAGAAATTATTCTGGACCAGAATGAATCTAGTGGAGCACAAGAGCTTAAATAGGGACTTAACTGCAATTGGGTAGTATCCAGTTACCTTTAAACAATTTATTGTAAACTGTAGGGAGATGGGGCTTGTATCCTTTGTGGATCTCAATAAGGACCTGGAGATTGTTCATTATAGAAAATACACAAGTAAACAAGACAATATTGGAGTGGTGGGAGATGGAATAAGAAGAAGCAGGTGATAGTGGTAAGCGGAATTTGTAACCGAGCTACTGAAAGAAAGGTGGTTAGAGGGGAACCACAATGATTAAAATAGAGCTGATTCCATTTCTAATGCTTTTGTCAGCAACCTTATGAAGGGTCTGAAAAGGAAAGGATTTTTGTGACACACACACACACACACCATGAAGATCACCTTGGTCTCTCCTGAAAATGGACCACAACCTAGTGAGATTAAATCAGTCAACAAATAAATAAAATTAAAATTGCTGCAGGATAGAGGGTCTACAAACAATGTTCAGCTTAGAATGGTCTGAAGTGCAGTAGTTAACGCTAGCTGTGAAAAATCAAAATTTTATAATGATTGCTTGAATTTAAGCGAAGATTACACGATCCAAGAAGAAATGTTGCTTTTAACTCTAAACAACGTATCATGTTGTTTGATTCAGACATATTTAAGAAAGAAAACAAAGCTGTTAGTTGAGCCAGTATAATTCTATGATGCGTGAAAGGGTTATAATTTGCCAGTGGTATTGTTAAGGGAAGGATGGAGCATTCGGAATGATATTTATGAAAAAAGTAGAGAAGGTGGGAGATTAAAAGAATGATGCTTTCTTTATGTGCCATGTTATTGTATTAGATGTTATTTTACTGCATCTACCACTTAAAACAGATAATATAACACAGTGAAATTAAATATTGTTGCAGGGAACATTTAAAAAAAAACATTAAGAAGTTTGTGTTACGTGTAAGGCTTATTGGCAGTGTGTTGAGCAGATGGAAAGAGTACTTTGAGGGGTTGATGAATGAAGAGAATGAGAGGGAAAGAAGGTTGGATGATGTGCGGATAGTGAATCATGAAGTGCAGTGGATTAGCAAGGAGGAAGTAAGGATAGCTATGAAGAGGATGAAGAACGGAAAGGCTGTTGGTCCAGATGACATACCTGTGGAAGCATGGAGGTGTTTAGGTGAAATGGCAGTGGAGTTTTTAAGTAGATTGTTTAATGAAATCTTGGAAAGTGAGAGGATGCCTGAGGAATGGAGAAAAAGTGTTTTGGTACCGATTTTTAAGAATAAGGGTGATGTGCAGAGCTATAGTAACTACAGAGGGATTAAACTGATCAGTCACAGCATGAAGGTATGGGAAAGAGTAGTGGAAGCTCGGTTAAGAAGGGAGGTGATGATTAGTGATCAGCAGTATGGTTTCATGCCAGGAAAAAGCACTACAGATGCAATGTTTGCTCTGAGAGTGTTGATGGAGAAGTACAGAGAAGGTTAGAAGGAGTTGCATTGTGTCTTTGTGGATTTAGAGAAAGCATATGACATGGTGCCTAGAAAGGAGTTGTGGTATTGTATGAGGAAGTCGGGAGTGTCAGACAAGTATGTAAGAGTGGTACAGGATATGTACGAGGGTAGTGTGACAGCGGTGAGGTCTGCGGTGGGAGTGACGGATGCATTTAAGGTGAAGGTGGGATTATATCAAGGATCAGCTCTGAGCCCTTTCTTATTTGCAATGGTGATGGACAGGTTGACAGATGAGATCAGACAGGAGTCCCTGTGGACTATGATATTTGCAGATGACGTTGTGATCTGTAGTGAGAGTAGGGAACAGGTGGCGGGGACCCTGGAGAGGTGGAGATATGCTCTAGAGAGAAGAGGAATGAAGGTCAGCAGGATTAAGACAGAATATATGTGTGTGAATGAGAGGGTGGATAGAGGAATGGTGAGGATGCAGGGAGCAGAGGTGGCAAAGGTGGATGAGTTTAAGTACTTGGGATCAACAGTTCAGAGTAATGGTAAGTGTGGTAGAGATGAAGAAGAGAGTACAGACAGGATGGAGTGGGTGGAGAAGAGTGTCAGGAGTGATTTGTGACAGACGAGTACCAGTAAGAGTGAAAGGGAAGGTCTACAAGAGGGTAGTGAGACCAGTTATGTTATATGGGTTGGAGACAGTGGCATTGACAAAAAGGCAGGAGTCAGAGCTTGATGTGGCAGAGTTGAAGATGTTAAGATTTGCACTGGGTGTGACGAGGATGGACAGGATTACGAATATGTATATTAGAGGGTCAGCCCAGGTTGGAAGGTTTATAAGTAAAAAACTTTCCTACACTGCAAAGGACACAGAGGAAAAAAAAAAGGCAAGCACTGTGAAGAACTCCTGATGTCCACCACGACAATAGTACTAAATAATAAAATCAAAACTTTAATAAAAAAGAAAATATATCTTAAAATAAACAGTCCTCTGTTTTCCAATAAGCGCTTTCGGCAAGTAAGCCTTCCTCAGATCGTATAAAAAGGACTGTTCAGCTTTTGTTTTTAAAAGACATCATAGCCATTCATGATTTAGTTCTGTGACACACCCTTGTAGCAAACCAAAAAGAGGCCAGTTAGCAGAGATGTATAATTTCCTTCGTTGTAATTAAAGGGGCAATGCAGTGTCAGAAGACAGAGGACTGCTTATAAGATATATTTTCTTTTTTATTAAAGTTTTGATTTTATTATTTAGTACTATTGCCGTGGTGGACATCAGGAGTTCTTCACAGTGCTTGCCTTTTCTTTTCTTCGTTGGTGTCCTTTGCAGTGTAGGAAAGCTTTTTACTTATTGACTGTTTTTGTTTCTTACACTGAACATGGCGAACCAGCAAGTGAATCTCAATGACAAACTCAGAACATGTAACATTTCTAATTTATCGGGAGACTTACTGAATCCGCTTCTAGATCTGAATTTGGGTAATGTAGCTGCTTCCACAGTTGTTGCATCGGCTCCTGACAACAACTTTAATTGTATATTTCGGGAAGTGGAGAATGCAGCTTACCGGCTTAAGAGACTGCAGTGGCAACGCTTCCACATGGAAGCGTGCTTGTACCACCACATTGTACCTCGAGGTATGCAAGTGAAGTGTTTACCTTCTTATGGGAACACTTATCCGAACCTGCTCGCAAAATGGCAAACTGTAAATCTTGAAACAAGTCGGCAATACATGAATTTGCTGATAGAATTTTTCAAGCCAGAAGAGGAAAGGATGGCAGCGATTATATCAACTAAGCAGACTGAATTGGAAAGTTTAGAGCTTCATGACTCACATCTGAATAATCTAGAACAATTACAGTTCAACTTGAATACCTATGAAGCGAAGCTAAGACAGCAGAAGGTCAAAAAGTTAGCCCATGACCATCAGGATTTCGTGGGAGGCCACACCTTTGAATGGCCGAGAGAGGAATTCAATAGTAAGGGACGGGGAGCCCTACCATTACATGAGAAGAAGATACCTTTTTCCAAACCTAATGGAGAAGGTGTGATTACTCATGTCAGTTTAGCTGAATTGGAACGCTCCATTCACAATCCTGTTACTCTTAATCCATCAGGATCGACTTCCAATTTTGTAATATCTGAAACAGATTCAAGAGAAGCATCTAGTAGTACAGCCATCATGGGAGCAGAAGCAGGCAATAGGAATGCTCCGTTAGCTCCCAGTTTAGCAACTAGGCCGAAAGAATGGGCATTGCATGCACCGATAAATTGGCCTTTTCCGTTTTTTTCCAAATTCAGTCACTACAGGACTCAAAGAACACAGAGTCAAGAACGGAAAAGGAAGAAGCTTACACTTTGACTGGATCTGAAACAAGCCTAGTAGTGAATCTTTCTAATAAGAGTTTAAGCCCTGATATTATTTCCTTATTAGACAAGGGCCTGAGTTTTATTCCAGCCTTACCGTCTGATGTTAGTGAATTTGTGCTGGGCATCAGAATGGTTTGCAGAAACCTTGCACTTAAATGTATTTTTGGACAAGCTAATCATAGTAGACGGCTACCTTATACCAAATTGAGTAGCTTTGTTCCCCCTAATCCACCACCAGTGGAGATGTTCTTAAGATTATGTGAAGATGAAATCTTCAAATTAAGGGGTAATACAACCAAAGGACAAGGACGTTTTTTAAATTTAACTACTAATGAGAATGAGATGCTGAAGCAGCTAAAGGAGACAGACAGCTTGGTTATCAAGCCTGCAGATAAGGGAGGATGTATATTGGTGATGGACGCTGTATGGTATAGGCATAAAATGCTCTCTATGCTGGATGAGGAAAGTACCTACAAGAGATTAAGTCACAGTGAAGTGGTGACTAAGATAAATCGCTTTCGTAGCTACCTATATGACCTATTGATAGAGACAAACATCTCACAAGAACTGTATGAGTTCTTTGATTGTCCTAAGCCTATGTTTCCATACATCAGCTGACTCCCCAAAATTCACACGGATCCAGTTGACCCACTCCTACGTCCTATAGTTTCTGGAAGAGGGTGGGTAACTGAACCTGTTTCTATGTATGTGGAAAATTAATTAAAGAAGGCCCTGCCACTAGCAGGAACTGTGCTGAAGGACTCAGGAGACTTCCTGGAAAAACTCTTTCTAGTTACTAAGGGTCTTAAGAAATATGAAGATCTGCTACTGGTGACTATGAACAGCAATAGTTTATTTACGGTGATTCCGAACGACTATGGTCTACAGGCAATAAGATCTTTCTTAACGAGGAACAGTATAGAAGTGGAACCATTGTGTTCCTTGTTGGAACTTGTATTGGAAAATAACATCTTTATGTATGGGGATTCTTACTACTTGCAGACATGGGGTGTGGCTATGGGCACCCCGTGTGCAAATAGTTACTCTAATTTGGTCTTGGCTGAGTGGGAACACAATATATTGACACCCAGTATTTGGAAACAATATGTAATGTACTACAGCCGTTTTGTGGATGATGTCTTTATCCTTTGGAGAGGCAGTTCAACACTGTTGGACCTCTTTGTCAACTTTATCAACGAGAGCACTGATTTTTTTTTAGAGTTTGTGGTCAAACACTCCTTGGAGACCATAGAATTCTTGGATGTAAAGATCCACTTACATCCTGACAGAGGTATCAGCACAGGAATCCACAAAAAAGAAACCTGGAGAAATCATTATTTGCACAGGGGGAGTATGCACCCGGGACATATTTTTGATAACATGTTTGAGAACCAGGTCTTAAGAACATCAAGACTATGTACTGAGAACGAAGACTTTGTAGCAGAACAGAGAAATATTGAGACACATCTAGGTAAAAGATCTTGCAAAAGAAAGAATCTAAGATTGAAGCAAGACTTACAGGAATTAAGGAGAGGAAAGGGACGTCCCTACTTCTCTGAACCTACTTCGAGTCATCATGAGAGTCTCGATTCTAAAACTCAATCACAACAACTTAAATGCTTGCTAACATACACTGCTGATAATAAGCAAGTATGTGGAGTTATTAGGAAGTTCTGGTCGGTATTGACAACCGATGACAAAATAAGAGACATTGTAGGTGAACAGCCTAGATTCTTATATAAGAATAAGAAGAACTTGAAATGTCTCATTTGTAACAAAGATGGATTTGAAAGAAACAGGCCCAACTCAAACAGAAGGGGCACTTTTAAGTGCCTGAGATGCAAAGCTTGCAACTCCATTGATAGCTCCAATACTTTCATACATCCATACTCCAGGCAACAGTACAATTGTAATGTCTATGCTGATTGTACTAGCTCCCATATCATATACCTAGCGACTTGCTGCCATTGCAGTGCTTTCTATGTTGGCAAAACAGATCAACGTCTTAAGGAACGTATCCTCAGACATTTGAGGGTCATCAAACAGTAAGATCCTAACAATGCCTTAGCAGCTCATGTAGCACAGTATCCCTCTCATTATTTTGTATTTAAGGCCATAGAGGCAGTCTGTCAGACTACCAGAGGAGGCGATGTTCATAATCACACGGAGCTAAGGGAAACATCCTGGATAATCAGTTTAAGAGCTAACAGACTACCGGGTTTGAACACCATTGTGCCACTAAAACCTGTACTTAAGAGTAGAAGGAATATGGTTAGCAAGGTTACTTGAATGTCGCTTCAATTATATAATGTATTTACATCTATAGCTATTAGTCTTCCCATATATAATCTTATAAAGCTGCATTGCCCCTTTAATTACAATGAAGGAAATTATACCTCTCTGCTAACTGGCCTCTTTTTGGTTTGCTACAAGGGTGTGTCACAGAACTAAATCATGAATGGCTATGATGTCTTTTAAAAACAAAAGCTGAACAGTCCTTTTTATACGATCTGAGGAAGGCTTACTTGCTGAAAGCGCTTATCGGAAGACAGAGGACTGCTTATTTTAAGATATATTTTCTTTTTTATTAAAGTTTTGATTTTATTATTTAGTACTATTGCCGTGGTGGACATCAGGAGTTCTTCACAGAGGTTGGAAGGTTTGGAGACAAAGCCAGAGAGGCAAGATTACGTTGGTTTGGACATGTGCTGAGGAGGGATGCAGAGTATATTGGGAAAAAGATGCTAAGGATGAAGCTGCCAGGTAAAAGGAAAAGAGGGAGGCCTAAGATAAGGTTTATGGATGTGGTGAGAGAGGACATGCAGGTGGTTGGTGTGACACAGCAAGATGCATTGGACAGGAAGAAATGGAAACAGTTGATCTGCTGTGGCAACCCGTAACGGGAGCAGCCGAAAGAAGATGATGATAAGGCTTACTGGCAGTAAAACCTTTTTGTACTTGCGTATTATCGCAACCAGATTTTCGCGGTTGCGGTAATACGTTTGTTTGCCTAAAAACAGATAGTGGGAGTTAGGTGGAATTTGATGTTTTCAGTGGGTATGACTTAGTTTGTCCTTACATTTGGTAAGGTAAATCAATGTGGAGATGTGAATCTTGGACTGCGTACTGTAAAGTTAGTTGCATACTTGTTGATTGTTCAGTCGCTGGTTTACTTTTTGGAACTTGCATAACACAAAACAGGACTTGGAAATGTAGTATGAGTGACATGATTTGGGGAATGGCATACCTTCAAACAAATACTCATTTTTTTTCAAATATTATACTGTTATTCCTACCTAAACAAAGTGTTTTTTTTTTTAAAGATAACATTGCCTGTGTGATTCTGCATATATTTCTGGTTTAAATTACCCACGGGAAAGAAAGCAGTATTATCGCAAAAATCTGGTTGCGATAATACGCAAGTACCCGGTACTTGCGTATTATTGCAACCAGGTTTTCACGGTTGCGGTATTACGTTTGTTTGCCTAAAAACAGATTGTGGGAGTTAGTTAAGGTGGAATTTGATGTTTTCAGTGGGTATGACTTAGTTTGTCCTTGCATTTGGTAAGGTAAATCAACGTGGAGATGTGAATCTTGGACTGCGTACTGTAAAGTTCGTCACACTGCTGTCGTGCCAAAGGAAATGAAAGATGGACACCTGGGAAATGTTTGGTTGAACGTCTGCTGTCCTGCAACATGGATTACTTATAAGTGTACAATACTTTCTTCAGAGAATAAGGCACGGAGACCTGCAAATCTTTTTTGGTAAATTGTTGGATTTATTGTTGCAAACTGAAGTTAAGGAGAATATGTATGTGCACACTTTATAAAGTACCTGTACAACGATGCTGTTCTGTTAAGTGGTAGTCAGATAATCATTTTTTTGGAGTCGTTGACAATAAGGGTTTATTTTTTGGATTCAGATGGTGTTATCCTTGTGGATACTACTTACTGTTGTTGGACTGTTTAGTGAATGTTTTATGGCAGCATACTTGTGGATTGTTAAGTCACTGGTTTACTGTTTGGAACATGCCTAACACATAAGAGGACTTGGAAATGTAGTATGAGTGACATGATTTGGGGGACGGCATACCTTCAAACAAATGCTCCTTTTTCAAATATTACACTGTTATTCCTACCTAAACAAAGTGTTTTTAAAGGTAACATTGCCTGTGTGACTCTGCATACATTTCTGGTTTAAATTACCCACGGGAAAGAAAGCGGTATTATCGCAAAAATCTGGTTGCGATAATACGTAAGTGCCATCCTTTTTTAACTGGACTGTTGGCCCCTCAACGTCCTAAATAGCTGGTTCTAAAATTGAGGAGGGGGAGTTAATGGCAGACAGCAAGCCCATTTACAAACAGAATAAATGGAGAATAGAATACAGTTTGCCATCTTGGTACGTTTGAAAAGGGTTACAAGTTAAGCAGCATTTCGTTCTCAGTGTTTTGCAGTATGGAATGCAGTGCTTACAGTGATGCAATGTAGTTTTTCCATTTATTCATGCTGTGCCCCACTTGTTACTTGTAGCCCTCATAAAGCTACATTTATTCCCTGCTGACCTCATGAAGAATTCACTTGTCCTTTATCCTTCTGGAGTTGTGGAATCAGTGCATGGAATAAAATGGGCATGTTTCCATAGAACTTCAGTGAATGCACTATCAAGCATTTGTAGGTACGCAACCATTAAAGTCTATGAGTGCTTTCTAACCTTATTCCTAGGGTGATGTCAGTGAGGGATACACTAGATTTATTTGGGCCATGGCTTAATAAAAAGTTTACTTAGCTTTTTATCAAAAATGGTTGACATGTATAAGGAATGGCAAGGAAAGAATTCTATTGTAGCACTTTACTCACCAGATGCCATGATGATGCAGGTAGAAATATTAACAAAATACTTTAGAAATAAAACTAGTGTAACAGTCCTCTCACAACAGTGTAGGCTGGGGTAGATGTTGTAAAATTGTGTCTGTTTTCTATTAAACCCTTAACCTGTTTTGAAATAATGTCGTGAGCTGTTCATGCCTTCATGTCAGCTTCTCTTTTATGGTTGATGATGATTCACCTGCAGTAAAGATCTGCATGCCATTTGTTTATACGGTAAAGTGGAGCATGCTAAGTGTTTGTACTTGAAATAATTTGGCATGTGTTTCTTTGCTGAAAAAATACATCTAGCAATGAAATGTCTATGATGTTCTTGTGTGTGTCATTCTTTGTTAGGTCTCTCAAATGCACACTGTTAAAATAATAATAGTGGTAATAGTCATTAATTACATTTAAAATAAGTTTCCTGTTAATGTCTATTAGTACATTGCTGTTTTTTTTTTTTTCCTTTTTTAATGTCTTCTAAATACCTGGCAATAGTACCTATGTTGTACCCAAGTTTTTTATCATGCTCTGACTGATATAACAGGTTCATATCACTTCATGTTATTTAAACTAGTTTTGCTGCAAAATAAAGTGTACACGTTTGTGTCCAAGTATCTATATGTGTATGTGTGTGTGTACATATCTGAATGTGTGCGTGTGATATGTACATATCCACACACATATATAGATTATCTATATAATTTATATCTATGTATAACTACATGTAGAAATACTTGTATATAGATTTAGATGATACAGATACAGATGTATAGATACAGAGGTATATGCATACTCATGTATGCCTGTGTAGTATTCCTGTATGAGGCATCTAGCCATTTATTTTATTATTATGAACTGTGACTTGCAACACTATTTCTGATCATCCAGGGAGCTATTTGCAAAAAGAAATATGACAATGTCTGAATTTACACATTCTTGACAAGAGCTGTGATGTCTTAAAGACAATTACAAGGTGGCCTCTGGACAGGGAAATGCTGCTAATAAAGACCTTTCAGACAAGCAGTTGATCAACATTGTAATCCTTGGACATATGAACGTAAACTTAAATTGTGTGTGCAAAAAAAAAATTGTATAACTGTAGTTCTTACAAGAATATCATGTTTGCAGAACTGTATGTAGAAGAGGTTTCCATTTTTTTAGACTGTAAAATAAAATGGACAGGTTTGTACTGACTATTGTAGGAAAGCTTGAATTATGTTTAAATATTGCCGTTGTCATGAGAGGCACCATCAATCACTTTGATTTACACTCCCTGCTGTCTGCTAATGCATTGTTCTCTCTGCCATTCTAAAATATTCATCCTATCTGATGGGCCATGTGCCATTTTCCTTTGTTGGTCATGTTGAGCCTGAAAGACCCGGAGAGCCATTGTCCTTGCTAGTTAATATAGAAACCAGAACTCTAGAACAATCTACTGTATAAATGGCAGCTACTTAGTTTAAATATGTTGCCTACATTTAAAGACTTTTATATAATTTATAGAAGGGTTTGATTAAGAAGTTAAAATATTTATAGTATTTCAAAGCAGACATATGTTTGCATGTGTGTGTAATTATATAAATAAAGAAATAAATTAGTAGACGAACAGCTGGTAATAGTGTTGTGACAGCAAGATTTTGTATCCTAATTTGAGAAAGAAAACGATTATTGTAAGATATCTGACATGCCAAGATTTGGCTAGACATTACTTACTTAGGGGTGCTAAACATGTGCCAGAGCCTGCATGGTATGAGGATATTCACACTATTCAGGTTTTTAGAACATGATTAGCTGCATTACCATGACATAATAGCACTGAGGGCTGCCCAGCATAAGTAAGGGAAGAATTTTAGCTGACAAGCTTGGCTGTATGCCTGGACATGGTCTCAGCTGTGTAGTGTGAGATGTAGGCAAGACTGGCCTTAGGTTCTTCACACTGCGTTTCTGTGCATTTCTTTTCCTTTTAGACTGTGAGGTGGCCTGTACAGAACCAATTATTTTGAACTTTGTTATTATTTAAAAATATTTTGTTTTATGCATGTGCATTCTTTTACTCCGCTGTGAATATAAGATGCCAAGTACAAAAAAATGCTGACAAGATATGTATTTAACAGGAAGCCATTATTTGTGATGAGGTATGTTTTAGAGGGAGAAAACGCCTACAGATGATGGAGTATAATTTAAGATTGTACAAGGTGGAGAAACTTGCAAGTGTTATTTTTTTGTGTTCTCCATTTCATTTGTTAATGAAAAATAAACTCTTAAAAGTATTACAACTAGAGATGTGTACCAGTTTTCACTTGGTATTGTTACACTGTATGTCTGTATGATGTTGCAAGAGTTTTGTAGTTTGTAGTTTTGACAATGATAGCATTTGAAAGAGGTTGTTTGTGGCAGCAGAGTTGATGGAAACAAATAAAATGGCTGGAATAGTTGTAGATAATGCCGAGGTCAAGATCAGAGTAATGAGATATACTGGCTATGTCTACAGTGAGTAACAAGAAAAAAATGAGTGCTGAAGAGTTAGTTGGTATACATGATACAGTGGTGGGGACAAAAAGAAATGAGGCTTAGCCTGGAAAATAACTGGGGGGGGGTGAAAGACCACAGTGAAGCAGTGATTGTGAGGGGTAGCATTTTGTGCACTGTGGTAGACATCAGGGGAGATTTGGTAGACAGCATTTTAAGAGCATGTTGCGTTAGTTATGTAAAAGCAGTGATGTATTGAGAATGACAGCTATGTAGCTGCAAGGAAATAAATGCAAGGTAATTTGCAGTTTATCAAGAAACACACGTAGACATGAGTTTAATGCATGTTTTAAACAGACAATGAAGAAATGGTAAAACTTGTCTATCCCATCATGTTTATATGGTTTACATAAAATATAATCTGATGTTGTTAATCTTCATTCCTTATTAATGGTTGTCGGTTCCGTCCTCGGAACTGAGTCGGTCATTATAACAAGCTCACACCAGCCAAAAAACTCTTGAGCTAAGTTTTTACCTATAGTGTCCCTCTCCATATTACCCCAGATCTCGTTTGCCGCAATGACACAAGACGTGTCAGGCAAGCTCTCAGCTAAGTCACTTTAAACTTTTCAATTCTAATTTAAATTCTGTACTGCCTTTCTTAAACTCTTATTTTTCTCTGTGTTTAATCGTATAATCTTGTTTATCTGCACGCGTGTCCCTCTCCCTTTCTGACTTTTCTACCAAGTTTGATACTCTTTGTACCATCGCTAGTACAGGCTTTTCCCTTACCCCTTGGGTTTTTCTTTTACCACTGTTGGTAATTCTTTTCCTTTTTCTTTCCTTCTATTCAAAAAAAAAAAAAAACATTTCCTGTCTGTCTTGTGTGACTGTGTTTTTCGATACTTCTATTATTTTACTTTTGATATGTCGGATAAAAAAGGAACCACAGGTTTCAAACGCTGTGATCAATGTGGTAGAAAGATGCCCAGTGCAGACAGTTCTCATCTTGTGTGTGATGTCTAGGGGTGTCACACCTTTCTGTGAAACCCCCTTGTGAAATTTGCAAAGGCTTCAGCTCCTGTATGTTAGCGGAGCGTAGTAAGTTAATGTTAAAAGGTCTATTGAGATCTCCTTTCACAGAGGCTATCTCTGAGTTGGAGGGCTCACCCCTCCTAAGAAAGAACATAAAAAGAGGAGCAAATCCTTACCCACCTCTCCTCATGTCACTGAAACCAAACAATTTGAACCGAAACTAAAAGTTCCTAAGTTGGCACCATTATCCTCTGCACTGGGGCCTAAACCTTTGACCTCGGCACCAACTTCGGTTCCAAGACAACAACCAGCTTCAGTACCATCTTCTTCGGCACCTATGCCCGCACCAACCATGGCTCCAACAATTTCTTCAGCAACGGCACCGACCCACCTTTCGACACCAAAAATAGTTGTTCCAGATCCGGTCACTTCCCCACTCCCTGTACTTCATGTTGGTCTTTCGACCTCGGTGCCGAAAGGTGAAATCACTCCTCGAACCAGATATTTCCCCTCGGTGGACTCATTTTTTGCTCAGCAGTACAGTCCATTTTTAGAGTGCCCCATTTCACCTTCAGGGATGTCCACTCAGTCCTCCAAGAGTCTTTCAGAACTTGAGGTAGTGAGGCTCGTGGATCAGCTCTTGGCAGCCAGAGGAATATCAACTCCATCCATACCCTCCCTCCCATCCGGAGCCGAGGGATCCAAAGACTCCACAATATTTTCCTCATTCGACCTCCTTGCAGGTTTCAGAGCATTTGTCACCGACGCTGACCCTGGTTCCAACATCTTCTGTACTTGTGCTAGCTCTTACCATGGGTACCAGAGCTACCCTTTGGCCTTCGACTCTCTCGGAGCTGGGCTATCCTCTGGAGCGAGACTGGTCTGTTGGCACCATGTTCCCTGGTATGGTTTCTCCTTTTCGCATGTCTGCCATGGTTCTGGTTGCTTTGACAGAGCCGACTTCTCCCGTGGCTCCATCCCTGGCAGTGGGTTCTTCAGAGTGGGGTGTGACCTCGGTCCCAAGGTTGTCTTTCTCAGATCCGGGCTCCCACCTCTCTTTGGAAGGGCCTGCTTTCTAGGTGATGAGAAGGCACTGGCCTCTGCAGACTCTCAGTTGGTCCCTCCAGCACCGGAGACCCACCTTTTCTCTTCCTCTGTGCCACAGCTGACACAGCCCACTACTCATGGACACTGGGCTCGGGAACCTCAAGATACCCTTCAACAAGGTTCCCCCTCTGCAGGATTCTCCTCAGATGCTCCCATCGAGGAGGTTCCTTGCAAAAGATTGTGCAAGAGGAAGCACGTGGATTCCCCCAGAGGAATCTCTGACTGAAGATACAGACTACGATGAGGGGGAAGGGTCCCCACAATCGCCCCCTGATGATGTCTCCTTTGTTGACATCTTAGAGATCCTAAAGCAGCGGGGTGATTGGAAGTCCACCACCCCTTCCTCTGAGGAGTCCATATTCTTGCAGGCTTTCCATGCCAGGCCCTCTACCTTCCTGGGTGACCCCACCTGCAGATTACCTCATCCAACTCATCGTGCAGCATGTGTGGAAGAGTCCTGATACACTGAACCTATCCCCCGGGGCCAGACAAAATTCTTTCCCTTCCAGAGGGCAACCCACACTGGTCCAATGGCCTTCTGGTAGATGTTATGGTTGTGGCGGCAGCGGCCACTAACAAAGAGCTCACCGAGGAGAGCACTACTGTCCATCCCCCAAACAGTGAGTCTCACTCGATAGACAGACTTGGGAAGCAGGTATACTCTTCAGCGACCTTTGCCATCCGGTCCTTGAATTATCTGACTCACTTCACTCTGCTTCAGGGAGACCTAATTTTGGAACTCTCAGAAACCCTGGCAGGAGCAGTCTCTGATGAGGTACAGGACAAAGTTGCTTCACAGCTTGCAACCCTGGAGTCCACCTCTAATTCATCCATGAGGTTGAATTCCCACTCTACCAAAGGGGCGGCTAGAGCAGCGGGTGCAGGCATTGTCACGAGACATCACGCTTGGATGCGCCTATGTGACTTCACTGATCGTTTTAAGTCTTCCTTCCCAAATGCCGTCATAGAGGCATCCTTTCTTTTTGGCCCAAAAGTAAAAGACACTTTAGCCAGGTGTGAAAAGGATGGTAATACCTTGTCTGCCATAGGCGTACGTTTATGTGGTACAGAAAATCCCAAGGTCCTTTCCTTGACACATATGGCGAGTTTTCCCCCCTGGGTAGAGGGGAGACCTCAGCTGGAAGATGCCCCTTCAGTGGCAGAGGGGGGTCTGAGTAACCAGGGGTCCAGAGATTCTTTCTCGGAACAGCCCTATCAATGCTCCTGAAGAGCAGCTCAATTGCTTGCCTCTGTTAGCAGTCAGGGGTCGTTTTTCTGTACACCACTTTATCTGGCAAAATATAACCACAGACTCGGGTTCAGATAAAAATTACCAGAGGTTATCACATTCCCTTCAATATTTTTTCAAGGCCTTTAAGGCATATTCCTGATGTTCCACCCAGTCAAAGGGAAGCAGCAGCTTTAGAAATTCCAAAGCTGCTTCAAAAAAGAGTCATCCAAACAGACCCTCCGGACCAGTTAGAATCCGTTTTTTTATTCAAGGTTCTTTTTAGTGCCAAAGAGAACAGGGGACTGGAGGCCAGTTCTGGACCTCAGCATCTTAAACAAATTCATCAAAGCAAAATTCCGGATGGTCACGGTATAGTCTATACTCCCCTTCCTGGGCAAAGATGATTGGATGTGCTCTATAGATCTTCAGGATGTGTATTACCACATAAAAATGGACAAGCGCTCCAGAAGATTTTTCCGCTTCTGCCTGGGAGCCAATCACTACCAATTCCGAGCACTGCCATTTGGTCTCTCCACAGCCCCCAGAGTATTCACCAAATGCATGGCAGTGGTAACAACTCACTTGAGACTGCAAGGATTCCGGGTGTTTCCTGTGATGCCCATGCACTGGCCCAGTAATCAAGGAGCCTCAATCCTCACCACTAGCACCAGTGAGGGGCGTCCACAGTGGGAGGATAACAAATACACACATAGTAAAGTACAGTTTCCCTTAAGAGCACACAGAGATCACAGTCAGTCTGGGGCTGGTTTCTCCCTTTCTGTCTAGATCCTCAATAAGACTCCCCACTGGCACAGATATAAGGTTCAGATCTCAGCAGAATGCTCAAGCCAAAACCTCCAGCACCCTCTCTGTCCAACCAGTGCTTTGTGTCCCTGCCCAAGTAGCTCACACACACACACACACACACACACACACACACACACACACACACACACACACACACACACACACACACTTTGAGATTTGAGTTGTATACCAACACATAGATGCTCTTGGGGAAGGCTGGCACAGGTTCTGCAGCTATGCCCCCTTGTGCCCAGACTATGCAGTAGTACCAAATGCCACCAACCACTACTATCAGCTACTATAAAGGCCCTTACCAAAGGGTGTCCAGTTCTATCGTGCAATGTTATTATTATCTAATTGGTAAGTGTGACTGAGACTTGAAGGCTATTTAGGAGTGGCTTATACATATCACCAAATACATGCAAGTACTCTAGGAGCTTAAATTATCTCTACACAAAACAGCCACAGTTAAAAGGTTTAAAAATATTTAATAATAAATAATAAAACATAAGACAATACTATTAACTCAACACAGTGACATTAGAGAGTTCAGAAATCACAGGAAATACTTTAAAACAACACTGTAGGACAGTCTGACATTATCTTGCTATTTCTATCTCTAGGAGAAATACTAAGATTTAAAATCCTACTTACAGAGCAAGGCACAGTGCTAGTGAGTTGTTGTCGGATTCAGAACAAAATACAAACTGCTATTCTTACTTTGTTAGATAGCCCTTAAATTGGTAATACACATTACTGCTGAGTCATTTCAGATTACATCATTCTTGTTGCTTTTGCTTAAGTTTCCCAGCTTCACAGAACTTAAAATTTAAAATTTCTTTTTGATCTGCACCTGCCAGGAAGCCACAGCAATAAAAGACACTTTACATGTGAAACCTAGTAATTATCTCTGTCTTAGGACAATAGAAAGAATTTCCAGCTGCAGACATACTGTCTCCAAGCTTTGAGATCACACACAGTTGTAAAATTATTTTCTTATCAGTTTCTTCCAGCAGGGTGCACTGTGGTTACATTTTTGAAGCTTAGCACATAGCACAGTTTTCTCACATTTGTGAAATCAGCCTGTGGATCATATTAATATTTACAATGACATACAATTATTTACAAAATTCTATCTGGCTGGGCTGGCAGCCCCTCAGTTTTTCACATTTCCATATCTAGACGATTGGCTCCTCACCGCCCCAACCAAGCATCTACTAGTCTCAGCGATCCATTAGATCCTATGTCTCTTGAAACAGTAAACAAGGACAGATGCAAACTAATCCCTTATCAAAGACTGGAGTTCATAGGGGCAGAATTTGATGCTTAATCTTGCCTAGTCTACCTCCCTCCTCACAGGATACAGAGACTCTGATCGCAACTTTGAATGATAGTCTGGACAAAGTGCCGGTTCAGGCAGTCCTTCAACTACTAGGGTCCATGACAGCATCTATAACAATGGTCCCACTGGCAAGACTGCACATGAGGCTTCTTCAGCGGCTTTTGATAACATAATGGTGCCCTTTGAATCTCCCCATGACATTTCAGATCAGGATAATAAATCGGTGCAAACAAGACTTAATTTGGTGGATGAAGCCAGAAGAACCTATGGAGTCTACCTTTCTCCCCTTCTCAGCCCAAAGCCATAGTGACTACGGATGCCCCCTCATTGGGTGGGGGGTTCACTACCAGGAAAAGACTGTCCAAGGCACTTGGTCATCCATAGAGGCCAATCTGCATATCAGTGTTCTAGAACTGAGGGTGGTGCTTCTAGCATTGCAAGCATTTCAATCTGTTCTCCCTTCAGGAACAATTGGCATCCAGCCCGACAACATGTCAGTAGTCTGGGACATCAACAAACGAGGCTGAACCCAGTCCTACCCGTTGTGTCGAGAGGCCATGAGAATTTGGCAATGTGTGATAGTTTCCAACCGTTTTCTGATAGCAATGCACATTCACTGAGATTCCAGTACAATTGCAGGCAAGTTGAGCAGATGCATTCTCTTGCCTCACGAGTGGTCCCTCAATTCCATCATAGCGAAGAAGATATTCGCAGCAAGGCTGGCCCCAACAACTGATCTGTTTGCATCCCCCACAAATCACAAATGTAGGAGCTACTTTGCCCTAATTCCTCCAAAGGGGGAGTCCCCAAGGGATGTTTTTGTACACAATTGGCCATCTTGGTGAAGCCTTGTCAGTTGAAAAGCAGAGTAATCCTCATCGCACCCTACTTGCCACGACAAATTTGGTTCCCCTTCCTTTGGCCTCACCTACTACAGCAACCTTGGATTCTGGATCCAACTCCGGAACTACTGTCACATCCACAGGGATTGACATATCCAAATTTATCGAAACTCAAGCTGACAGCTTGGTTCCTCCACTTCTGGTGATTGCCAGGCAGAACAACCTATCCTCCCCTGTGCTTCACATTCTTCTGGCTTCCCATAAGCCATCTGCCAGGAAACTTTATCTCAGCAAATGGAAGAGATCCATTATTTATTCTCGCAAAAAAGGAATAAATCCCTTTTCGGCACCGCTATAGATGGTTTTAGATTATCTCATCTTCTTCATTCTGCAGCTTCTTCCATTCGAATACACCCGGCAGCAATTTCTAACTTCCACAATGGTTTCTAAGGCTCCTTCTTAATCTCTCACCATCTCTGTAAAACCTTTTTGAAGGGAGTTTTACATGTCAGACCCGCCCCCTTTCAAAAAACCCATTGAGCCATGGAATTTGACACTGGTTCTACAAGCCTTGACTCGCCCTCCATCTGAATCTGCTGCCAATTGTGACTTAAAATTTTTATCCTGGAAAACCTTATTCTTGTTGTCCATTACTTCAGCTAGATGAATTTCTGAGTTACAAGCCTTATGTGTAAAATGTCCCTACATGGTCTTCCATAAGGACAGAGTATCACTACGGACTAATCCCTCCTTTTTACTTAAGGTTATGTCTGATTTGACTATTAATCAAACAATTGATCTACCAGTCTTCTTTCCAAATTTCTCTAATAAAGGAGAATATTCATTGCATTTGCTTGATGTGCACAGACAACTGCATTTTTATCTTGACAGATCTAAATCCATACGGAAGTCTGACCAATTATTTATATCTTACTAAGCCCCAAAACCGGGAAAATCACTGTCCAAAGTTACCTTATCTAAATGGTTGAGAGATTTCATTTTCTTTGTTTATCAACGAAACAAGGATTCTATACCTAAGATCAAAGCACATTCCACAAGATTAGTTGCAACATATGTTGCTTTCCATTCAAGAGCTTCTACGGATGACATTTGTGCAGAAGCAATATGGGCCTCTCCTCATACCTTTGTCATGCATTACAAATTGGATATGGTCTCCAGGGGGAGAGCCTCCTTTGGTTCAATAGTACTCAGGAATATTCTTCTACAGGGCCTCTCAGGAAACAAGGTAGCTAGGGACTCTGTCCCATCAGTAAGGAATGAATGAAGATCAACAACATCAGATAAAGAAGTAATGTTCTTACCATAACATTCCATCTGTGTTGGTGATCTTTATTCATTCATTACAACCTACCCACCACCCCCCTCCGAAAGACTCTTGGAAGGTTGGCTATGGTCCTATCGTATTATAAGGAAGTTGCTCAGAAAAAGCCTCCGCTTTTCTCTCTCTAATCTGTCCTTTCCTTATGGCCAAACTCGATGTGAGGTAATACAGAGAGGGGCACTATGGGTAAAAGCTTAGCTCGAGAGTTTTTTGGCTGGTGCTAGCTTGTTATAACGGCCAACTCAGTTCCGAGGACTGAACCAACACCCATCAGTAATGAATGAATGAAGATTAACACCATAGATGGAACATTATGCTAAGAACATCATTTCTTTTTATTTATTTATTGGTGCACATTTATCTATCTAAACTAGAAGTCTGTTTCCACTAGAGCCTGGGGAGAAAAGTTCCATTATTATCACATACAGATTATATATAATTACAGACACTTCCTGGTTTTGTCATACTGCAAACAATATACAGACCCCAACTTCTGCGAATAACAGATTGTAACAACGCATAGCAAACCTTGGTAAAATTACATATGACAAGTTCATTTATTGACTTTGAGTTAATTATTTCATGACAGAATGAAGCAAACATATACAGGTAAACGATGTGTATTAGGAACAAACTAGGCAGTATTTGCAGTAAGAAATGAATGATGGCACCATGATAGGAGTGGAATTTTACCAGCTAAAATCACCTCATGATGCAGTTTAACAGCAAGTTCATTGTGTATGTATAGCCTCAAACGTTTTGGCCTCTATGGAGCAGATTATTGGTTGCCACTGGTGCCTTTTCTCAATCTCTGATGCTGGGAGTCACTTTTGACACCCCCAAGACTTTCTGCTCCCTCAAAGGAGACTGAAGTATCCCACTGCAGTGTTTTAATTTACTTGCCCTACCCTACCAATGTTTCCACCCCCAGAGGACCATGCAATGATGTAAGGCCATTACAACTGAGAATGTCTGTGATTGTGTGTGTATCTTTTTTTTGTAAGCATAGAATGCATACTTGATCATATCGGGCAGACAGAACAGGTTATGAGGACTGTTTGGGGCAACAGGAGCAAAGGAGAGGCTATTCTATACTTCTGTCTGGCAAATGGCTTGATGGTGCCAACACATGGTTCAGCAAGTGAGACAGTCATAAGGTTACATACAAGAATGGACAACTTGGGGGGGGGGGGGTGGCCAGCATGCGACTTAGATAGACTTCTTAGTAAGGAAAGTGCATTGGGGAAACGTCTGAGATTGCAAAATCACTTCCAATGAAACAGCATAAACCACTAGTGGTCATGATCAGCGGCAAACAGTAGTCAAACAAAGGCTCGAAGTTCAACCATGACTAGACTGAAGATGTGGAAGTTGACTGGAATGAAAGCAAAAGAGTTCAAGAAATACTCCGGACTCTAGCACCTCAGGAAGAAGAGGAGTTCAAGAATGGCAGCATGTGTGAAGACTGTAAAATAGATATGCGACCGAGCTAGGTGTGAAAATAAAGTACATAAGGACAGCTGTTGGTGGAATGCTGAAGTCCAAGTCCGTGCTAAGAGAAATACTGGTTGGCTGAAAAAGAGGCTGAGAGAGCAGTCACAATAGCAAAGAACAAGGCATTAGAGGCACTGTAGCAGTTTCTGGAAAGTGACTCCGCAAATGGCACAAAGACACAAAATCTATCGGGTTGCAGGACAAACATAAAGAAGATGATCCTTAGACATCATTCATAAAGGATGCCAGCAACAAATTGTTCACCTGTCCCCAGGATATCCAAGACAGATAGGAGTACTTCCAGCAGCTGAATGAAAAAAAGCACAGAGAAGCTATACTGCTTCATACACAGACTACGATGAAACAGGAAGAAGTGCCCACCCTAGAAATAAGACCAGCGCTAAAGAAATTGAAATCAAGGAAAGCAGCAGGCTCAGATGAGGTCACATCAGAGATGATCAATATGATGGATGAGTTAGGGGAGAAATAGCTCCTGAGGGTACTCATAGCTGTATGAAGCGAAAGGCATATTCCAAATAACTGGAGAATAAACAGTGTACAAGAAGAAGGGAGACATTCACAACAAAGGGCAGTATAGCAGTGTCAAACATCTGTCACGCTGCATGAAAGTGCTGGAGAGAGTGATTGTTAAATATGCAGAGTAGTAGAAAGTAAGATTGGAGATGAGCATTTCAAGTTCAGATTCAGATCAGGATGCAGAATGACTCAATGTTTGCAGAGAACATGTAGTGCAGACAAAGCTAGAGATGAGGAAAAGGTCCAAATAGGAATAAAACAGGGTCCCAAGAAAAATGATTTTACAGTACCAAAATAGTTTGAAGTCCTTTAAACATTGGTCGAATTAATGCAAGTTAAATACACTGACCCAATGACACAAGTCCAAACAGTGTTCACACTCTCAGAGGGATTTCCAGTGGGAATGGTAGCGCATTCGGGTTCAGCTCTGAGATCATAGTTGTTCATACTGGTGGTAGACTACATTAACAAACAGGTTTGAGGGAACAGATCAAAAAATGCTGTATGCAGATGAGATCGCATTACAAGCAAACTCTGACCAGGAACTTTAGCAAATGTTGACAGAATGGAATGCAAAACTAAAGGCACACAGCATGAAACAGGACAGACAAGACAGTTGACATGGCAGCTAATGGCAGAAATCGGAAGAAGCTGAAAATTTGAGACTGTGTGAAAATCAGTGGAACAGGATAAGAGCTTCAAGTATCCAAAGGTGTGGTTGAGGAGAAAAGGAAGTCTGAATGAGGAGGTCAAAGCTAGAATCAGAAGGGCTGTAGCCAGTAGGCACAGTGTGTTGGGTAGTGTCTGTCAGAAGAATGCCAAAGCAGCTGAAACATAAACTGTAGAAAGCAGTGGTGCAACCAGTACTAGTATATTGTACAGAAACCTGGGAAGTGAAGGCAAGTTCAGCTGAGGAAGCTAGAGGTGACTGATAGAGAGGAAAAGTGTGAGACAGGTGGTAGGATGTACAATGTAGGACAGACAAAAATGAAAATGTCAGAACAGAAGCTATCAAATGTAAGACCATGTGTTGCCTGGGTATTGTGCTAAAATACCTTTCAGGAATGAATGTCATCTGATCCATCTTTGTTTCTCACATACTCTCCTTTAGTATAGTAGCACCTTTTGCATTGATACAAACAGGCAATTGCATTGGCTAGAGGCTGTACAGTACCAGTTTACCAAGCATATTCCATCTGTTAGAAACTTGGAGTACCCTAAGAGATGTAAGGCATTAAATTTGTATTCCTTCTGTTGCTGATATTTTAAAGGGAAAGCAATACTGGCATTCAAAGCATATAATGACTGCCTTTACAATCAATCCTTAACTATGTGCAATAGTAATATTTTGACATTTAAACACAGAAACATCAATTTTGTTATATACAAGCATCATTCTTCTTGGGGGGGGGGCTGAGTGTATTACTATTGTTATCCCCAAAATTTGGAATTGATACCATCCACTATTAAGCTCTTCAACAATTTGACTAATTTCAAGAAAGAGCTATACAACTGATTCAAGAATGAAACTTTTAATCCAAAATTCACAGATTCCGTGTTTTCCTAACATCATCATTTAGCCTATAAAACCGGATAATAACCTATGAACTTATGAAGCCAAAGTAGCTCCATTTGCTGCGAAAGTCAAAGGAGAACAGATTACTGCAGTTTGGGTTCATGTGCAGGAAATCAGATAATGATTTGGTGAAGAAGATCTGCGAAAGACAGGAAGAAGGCAAGAGGTAATGAGATGTCCAGCAAAGAGAGGGATGTATTGCGTGAGAGAAAGCTTGAGAACTGGGTATGACTGTCTATGATGGTATGAGAGTGGCGCTGAATAGAGAGAAGTGGCAACAGTTGATGTGACACCCTGATCTATGTAGAATATGGGGCTGAAGGAGGTTGATGATGGCGACAACTGCATACCCGGTACCGCCATCAGGGCTGCCATCCATGCTTATAACCCCTCCCTCTCTTCTCTTGCCCCTGAGATAGGTGAGCTGGTAAAATACAGCTGTCTGTCCTATTCCCCCCCCCCCCCCGACAGATCCTCAAGTGCCAGGCTTGCTAGTCAAATGTAGGTCAGCTGGGTCAAGTCAGGGTTTCTTCCCTGTACACCACATTGCCGACCAGCCAAAGACAACTAATCAAAGAATGCTCAGTGACGGGAAATTCTGTGGAAAAATGCTATGATGTAGCATGACCTGGAGGATAAAATATAAAAAAATATATATACATCACTTCAATCAACCTCACTATTTAAATTGTGTGCACACATTTGCATATACCTTCCCAAAGTCCTCTGCAAACTAAGGCCTGTGACTAAGTACATTATTCTTGCACTGGAGCAATTATTTTGAGGAAGGTTATAATCCTGTGGTTCTAAAAATAGTTTTTGCTAGTTAGTCTTTGTCTGTAACACTTTATTGCTTCTAGCCATTCATTCACAAAATGTGACATCTCCAGAAGGGGCAGTAGATGTCCAGTCCAGTCACTGAAACCACAGAACTGGTGACCTGTGGCACCTTTTGCCTGGCAACGAAAACTTAACATGCTCGTGCTTCTCCTATATGCATAAAGCCCAGATCCCATTGCTGCCGTTAAGCCACAATGATGTCTCCAACAAATTGAGTTGATTAGAGGTAAAATCCTTTTACCTATTCAGTGCACATAAATGACTTTGTAATTTTTTTCTAACAGAACAGTCCCCAAGAGATCCATTCTCCCACTGTGACCCGTGGATTTCCTTTATGCCTTTCCTCCTCTTCCATTAATACCTAGCTTTCTTCAGAAAGACAAAATCTGCATGCACAACTCATTTTCAATGATCACAGCTTCTCAAGAGCCCTCAGCAAAATGGATTTATAAAAGTAAATGGAAAATGTTTTCAATCTGGGAACAAAGGAATGCTGAAGTACTAACATCAGCTTCCCTCGTGACTATGTTTACTTTTTTGATGGAGCTGTTCAACAAATGGGATAGTAATTCACCAATAAAAATCCATTTAGCAGCTATTTTTTTCCTTTTGATGGTTTCCAGTCCACTTCTTTAGCTTCCCAGTCCTTTATTGCAGACTCCCCTTGGTAAAACGAGGTCCTTCATGGCATTTTAATTTCATGCTGGAAGGACTTACTGAACCAGTAGATTCTGTTCCTCTCAAGTTGTTGTAATGGAAAACTGTTTTAATGGTGACCATTACTTAGGCAAGGAGAATGTTAGAGCTCTGTTTTCTTCCCAGTATCCATGTATTATTTTTTATCCAGACAGAGTCGTTGTCTAAACTAATCCATCCTTTTATGCCAAAGGTGGTTACACAGAGTAATTTGATCCAGTCGATACATTTAAGTCTTTTTTCCAAAATACTCCATTAAAGGTGAATACCATCTTTATTGTCTAGGTATGTGTAGACAACCATGGTTCTATGTGGACCATACTAAAAGTTTCAGGAAAGGTGAACAACTTTTTATGAACTTTTCGTCAGCTAGGAAATGTCATAAGTTCACCTTAATGAAGTGGATGTCAGATTGTATTGTTACACCTCTGCAGATTGATCTTTGGCATGCAACTGACAGTGCTCTTGGTAAGAGCACAGGTGACATCCAGTACCTTTCTATTTAGTTTTCCACTAGAGGACATAGCAGCTGCTACATGGTCATTTCGCACACCTTTGCTAAACGTCATGTTCTGAATACCTTCTCCAGAGCTAGGACTTCTTTTGAAGCAACCGTTCTGAAAGGCTTGTTGGCTTAGGTCACCCTAAGTTAGCTGTGGACTTTGTCCAGTGGTACATGTAAGTTATGCACTTGCCAGAATGTTAGATTTCTCTGTCCTGACACTGGAATGAATCTTCCACCTTTTCCCCTCCAAGATTGCAACTATGTGGGGACCTATAGTGAGGCAGTCTTTCCTTATTTATTTATTGTCATTTGTTAACCAGGTTGATCCAACTGAGTCATTGGCTCATTTTCAGTGGAGACCTGAGGAGAAAAGCTCCAATTAGAATTACAGTCATTCCAAAAAGAAGTTAGATATCAAAAAAGAATATATACAACCCAAGATGTTAACACAGTTACATAGTTTTGTGCAGGTTTTTGTATAAATTAAATTGTTTCTTTCTATCTGCCTACCTAGTGATTATTTTTATGGTGTTTTCTTGTATAACAAAGTGATTGTAGAATATAATTTGATCTGGAGAGTGCCTGTAGAGAAGGTGCTTATGGGTAGGGGTGGAGCTTAAGCTTGTGAGCAGTTTGTTGGGCAGAAGGCTCCAGAGGTGACCAGTCAAGTAGTTCCAGTGTCCAGACAGAGACCAGAGAAATTCTAAAGCTCTGGTAGTTACATAACTTACAATCTGATGTCATTTCCTTCTGACTTCAACCTGTAGGTTATAAGAACCACCTGTGATCCAATGCCAGCCATATCTTCAAGACTTCAGCTTGCCAGGCTCCTCTTTCTCTGCCAGCCATATCTTCAAGACTTCAGCTTGCCAGACTCCTCTTCCCCTACCCACAATCCCCCACTAATACCTCAGATCTAGTTTGTCTCTATTCCAGCATAGCAGCTCAATTATGGCTGCATTAGAGTGTATCCTTTTTATAGGAATTGATCTGTATGTTCTCTTTTTTCCCCCTACCCTGTATGTTTTTTAGTATTGTATGTGTAGATAGGATGTTGGGCAGATAGATAGTTAGGTTAACTGATCTGTTTTAATCTTTGTGTATGTCTCATGTGAATATCCCAGATTTAGAGCATGTATTGTCTTTTGTTATGATGTCGCTTTTTGATAGCAGAGTTGGGTAGTTTAGTGAGTAATTATTATCATAGTGTGTTAGTGTTTGTCTCTTTTGCTTTACAGGATGGATCTGAATAAGTATGTGGCATATGGGCACAAACTGTCCTCAAAGGATGCACATGGTCGGTGTGTTTTTTTCACCTAGGAGTGGCTCTTGTGGAAACCCCATGTTCCATCTGTGAGGGGTTTTGGTACTCAGGCCTTCAACAAGCAGGGGGCCAAGCTGGTTCTCAAGGGACTCCTCCCAGCCAGCACCTTTTCCTGTTCTGCTTCTTTCCCTCAGGATAGGTAAGAACAGTGTCATAAGCATTCTTTGAAGGACCACAAACCGACTAAGAGAGATTGTAAGAGGTCTGCTTCCTCACTGGTTTTGATACCTCCTCCTGGACCATTGGACTGGCTTCCCCTGGCAGCTTTGGCAGTGGCATTGGCCCCTATTACTTCGAGCTGTTCTTCTTTGTCCTTTGAGGTGGACCCATCCATGCCACTGATGGTTCCCCCTCCAGATGCACTTATTGACCTGCTGTCTTGGCGGAAGCCCTATACTGTGGAACGGATCCCCAAGAAGCCAGATGGAATTCTCACCCCACCCAGGGATTGGCCTCACTGGAGTAGGGGTCCAGCTGTAGATGCTATCATGGTGGCCACCACCATTAAAAAGGACATTTCAGAGGAGAGTTCCTCAGTCCATACCCTAGATAGGGAATCTCTGGCATTGGACTGTTTGGAGAAGTACTTGTATGCTTCTGCTACATTTAGTCTGACTGCTCTTAACTATCATTCTCACTTGACTAGACTTCAGCATGATGTAATATCAGAAGTGTCAAGGAATACCAAGTCACAGTGGTTTTTATGTTCTTGAAGGTTCCTGCAGGGCTGCAGCTACTGGATCTATCAGAAGGTATACTTGGCTCAGGGAACAGCCCCTTCCAGAGCCTGTCAAGAACAAGCTTTTAGATGTATCTTTACACAAGGACAGTCTTTTTGGCAGTAAAGCGGAGGAGATGCTCAAGAAAATGGAGGATAAGGTCAAGTCCATGCAAACAGTTAGACTTTCTGCAAGTTCAACCACCTCGCTTTAGCAGGAACTACCCTTCTAAGAGTTGGATGTTTCCTGATACCAGCAGACAGAACCGTTCTAGGACCAGAGGTTATAAATCTGCGAGGGAACATGGGGCTACCCCTCACAGGACTAAACAATGGCATGCTTCCACTTCTAAGTTGGGAAGTTCTAAGCCTGCAGCTCAATCCAAGCATTCTCAATGATATTGTCCAACGCCTACCTGTTCCTGCTTGCCTGGAGTTTCCTTAGGGGGAAGGTTGGCCATTTTTGCAAAGGTCTGGGCCACCATCACAGATGACAAATGGGTACTCAGAACTGTATCCCTAGGACACAAGTTTTCTTTCCACACCTTTCCGGTGCACAAAGGATTCCTGGACATTCCTTCAAATCAAAAGGCAGAAGTAGAAAAGCAAATTTTGTCTGTGTTGCATCTGGGGGCAATAGAATCAGTTCCTGCTCAGCAGGTAGGCCAAGACTTCTATTCCAGACTTTTCTTGGCGCCAAAAAAAGAAGGCACCTGGCAGCCTATCGTAGATCTATCCATTCTGAACTCTCCATTGGTGATTCCAAAGTTCAAAATGCTCACAGTGTTGGACAAGGATTCCTGGCTGGTAACTTTGGATCTCAAAGAAGCTTATCTGCACATCCCTATCAGGGAAAGCTGCAGGCAGTTCCTTCACTTCAGAGTGGGCAAGCAACATTATCAATTCTCTGCGCTGCCCTTTGGCTTATCTACTTCTCCCAGAGTTTTTACAAAGTGCCTGGCTCCAGTCATTGCCTTTTGCAGGCAGAAGAAATTTCAGATTTACCCTTACTTGGACGACTCTCTGATTCAAACAAAGTCTCGGGAACAGCTGTTAAAGGATTTGGAATTTGTAAAGACTCTTCTCTCTTCCCTGGGTTACACTCTCAACGAGCAAAAATAACAAATGGTACCATCAAAGAAGATAACATTCCTGGGAGTGAGTCTGAACACAGCTGCCCAGATGATATATCTCACTCAGGAGAAGCAGACAACTCTTTCAGCTTACTTCAAAGATTTGATAATCCTGTCCCAGCTCCCTGCAAGGAAATACCTGCAAGCTCTGGGATTCATGGCCTGTTGTATTCTCATGATTCCATATGCAAAGCTGCATATGAGGAAATTGCCATGGTACCTCAAGAACCTTTGGTGTCAACACACACACAACCTGGATATGATTATTCCTCTGCTTCCTTGTCTCTTTGTCTGCAGAGACAGGTTTTATGGTGGGCAACAACCTGTTTGCAAAACAAGGGCATGCCTTTCCGTCCACCTCCTGCAATTCAAGTTCTGACCACAGACTTATTGGACTACGCCTGGGGAGCTCACCTGGATGGCAGATGCATACAGGGACGTTGGAACACCCAGCAGATGCACTTGCACATAAACCTGAAAGAATTAATGGCAGTTCATCAGGCCTTGCTGGCTTTCAAGCATCTTCTTTCGCCTGGAACTCTGCTGGTCAGAACAGACAACACCACAATCATGTGGTACATCAACAAACAGGGAGGGATTCATTCTTACCCCCTGTGCAGACAGAGCATGATTCTATGGCTGACATCATTGGGCCTTCATCTCCTAGCTCAGTTTCTTCCAGGGAGACTCAGTGTTTTGGCAGACCAGTTGAGTAGACGAACCCTGGATCCTCATAAGTGGCAGCTGCACAGAACAGTCTTTTACAGCATCATTCAGTGTTGGGGCACTCCGCATGTGGATCTTTTCTCCTCCCCAGACAACCAACTTCTGCCACATTTTTGCACCAGACAGCATCACAGCAAAGCCTGGAAAGTGGATGCTCTTTCTTTCCCTTGGACACTGCTTTCAATTTATGTCTTCCCTCCTCTTCCACTCCAGACTGGCCCAGGCAGCATTGAAGTCTCCCAATTTCCTCTGTGGCATCTTCCTCTGAAACCAGATCTTTTGGTTCAGGAAGGGGGAAAAAATTCTGCATCCATCTTCAGACTCTCTATTTGGCAGCATGGCTCATTGTTTGAATCAATCTACTTCTTCCTTTTCCAGCAGGTGGTTGATGTACTTCGTGAGGCCAGGAGGCCTAGCACTAGGAAGTCCTACTCTGGCAAATGGGAAAGATTCTCTCATTGGATGCAGGCTAAAGGGGAATCTTCTTCTCAGCCTACTCTTCCTCTGATCCTGGGATACTTGGCTGAATTGCTTCAAGGTGGACTTTCCCTTTCTTCTATCAAGATCCATGCTTCAGCTATTTCTGCTTACTATTCTTTTGAACAGTCCATTTTCTCTCCTCCCGTGATGAAAATGTTTCTCAGAGGTGCTGGCAATTTAAAACCTCCCAGAAGGGCACCTACCCCAGCCTGGGACCTTAATTTTGTGTTGGAGAAGCTCACTCTTCCTCCTTTTGAGCCAGCTGCCACTGCAAATTTAAAGTTTCTCTCTTGGAAAACTGCATTCCTTTTGGCTATTTCTTCAGGAATGAGAGTTTCAGAACTGCAGGCTTTGATGGCTGTGGAGCCTTTTCTCATCTTCCATGCAGATCGTGTCTCCCTGAGGACCAATTACTCTTTTATGCCGAAGGTGGTTTCTAGCCTGACTCTTAATCAGTCCATACACCTTCCTACATTCTTTCCTAATCCTCAAAATAGAGGTGAAAGGATCCTGCATTCTCTTGATGTGCACAGACAGCTCAGGTTCTACCTGGACAGGACTAAGGACCTTCGAAAATCATCTCAGCTATTGGTCAGCTTTGCTCCTGGAGCTCAGGGCAAAGCTATTTCTAAGCAAACCATTTCTAAATGGATTGCACACTGTATTAATTTTTGTTATTCCTTTCATGGCAAGGTTCCTCCTCAAGGAGTGAGGACCCACTCCACAAGAGAAACCTCCACCTCTGCAGCTTTTTTAAGGGGTGTCCCTACTAAAGACATTTTGGAGGCTGCCACATGGTCTTCTGTACACACTTTTACAAAGCATTATAATTTGCCTTTGTTTTCTAGATCCAGGGTGGGGTTTGCCACTGCTGTTCTGCAGGGCATTCTCTCCAATCCTTGATTGTGTTAGTACCTCCTCCCTCTTCTCTGGGTTTTGGTAATCAACCCATTAGTAAGGACTGCAACAGTGAAACACGATGAACATAGTACAGTTGTGTACACTTACCATAAATGCAGATGTTCGAGTGTATTCACTGTTGCAGTCCTGGTTTCCCTCCCTCCTTCCCCCTGTTTTGGTATTCTCCTGTTCTCCTTTCTTAAGGTGCAGGCTTTATTTGGTTTTGTTTACCAAGGATGCTTTATAGTTTGGCTAAGCCTTGTTTCTTGGGGGCTCCTGACATTTGTGGCAAGAAAGACTGAGGAAGTGACGTAGGCTGCTTCCTTTTGTATCAAGGATACTGACGTCCTATACAACCGACAGCAGCCGACATCATATCTCCTTACCTTTGGTATTCAGGCTGATCAAGGGCTACCAGGGGCCGGATAACCCATTTGTTAGGACTGCAACAGTGAATACACTCGAACATCTATATTTATGGTAAGTGTACACAACTGTACTTTCCTTCAGAAAGTAGCCCACTAGAGAGCGACTATGATCCTCATTGCTCCATTTTGGCCCCGGCAAGTGTGGGTTCCTTTCCTGTGGCCTGTTCTGAGATACCTGCCCTAGGTTTTGGATCCCATTCTAGATCTCATTTCCCACCAAGCGGGCCTGGACCCGCCGGACCTTCAAACCCTCAAATTAACCTCTTGGCTTCGCCAGTTCCTTTGATGGCCAGAAATTCCAAGCTTTCACTGTACATATTATCTTCTTCCCAGAATACATCTGCTACGAAGGTGTATGCTAATAAGTGGAAACTGCTATTTGGGATGATTCCTAGGGTATGGATCCTTTTTCAGCTCCCTTGGAGATAGTAATAGACTTTCTTGCTGATTTATTGATAGCAGCTTCCAGTTATTCCACAATTTAAGGTGACATTGGCAGCCATATCTAACCTTCGTGTTGGTTGGGATAATGTGTCTTTGGCTGCCTTGAAGATCTCCAAAGCTTTTGTTAAAGGCATTTTTCTATTACTCCTTCTTTGGGATTTTCCCTTTGTGCTGCAGGTCCTTGCAGATCCTCCTTTTGAGACTTCTGCTACCTTCAGATTTGACATTTTTATCTTGGAAGACTTGGTTCCTGGTGACTGTTACTTCTTCCTGGCATGTGTCTGATTTGCAGGCTTTTTCTACTATTCCCTCATAGCTGGCCTTCCATAAAGATAGGTTATCTCTTTGCACATTCCCTTCTTTCCTTCCAAAAGTGGATGCTGATAATAACCTGAAACAGTTTGTTCACTTTCCAGTATTTTTTCCCAGTTTTTCTAACAAGGGTGAATAGTTGTTGCATTGTCTGGATGTACATAGTCCTGTCCAAATAAAATCTCAATTGCCTAAGTCTGCATTGCTAACCAAAATGTAATTCCAACAGAGCTATAGCCACTTCTATGGCTTTTTTCAACATAACTTATTTAGATGATGTGTGTGCGGCTGCTACTTGGGTAGGTCATCACACATTTGTAGCTCACTTACTTACCATAATGATAGATCCATGTTGTCCTTTTTCTCCATCTGGTTCAGCCTTCCTTCTCTCCTGCCCCACTGGTGAGTCATTCATCACAGTATGATCAAGTGGAAGAGGTTCTTTGTCCCTTTGTGTGTGGATCTTGGATTAGGTTGGTGCTTTACGTGAGTTAGACAGAGATGGGCAAATTCAGTCTGAGGTATTCTTAAGGGAGGGAGGGACTGGCAAGCTGAAGTCTTGTAGATGTGGCTGGCATCAGAACAGAGTTGGATCCATTAACCCACAGGTTGAAACAGACGGACAAAGGCAACACAGATGTATCCTGGGAAATACAGAACTTTAGATGTGAAGTTGTTAAATCTCGCCTCGGCTCCGACACGGCCGATAGCAAAGCTCAAGGTTTGCCAGTAGCTCGAGACCAAGCCCCTTATCCCACAATGCTTTGCTGGAATTACCTCAGATCTAGTTTGCCACGGCAAGAGAGATCTCGGTGATCCAGCTAGCTTGGACCATTTGTAAAACAAATAGCAAGTTTTGATAATCTTAGATATTTTCATATAGACAGTTTGAGTGTTAGTGTTAAAATTTTAATAATAGAATCAGTAGTTTCTGATAATTAGTGCCCTGTTGGCTTAGTTGTTTTGTGTGGGCCTTTTAGCCCTATTTAGAGTTAATAATCTCTATTTTCTTATAGTCTGGGTTTTTCTCAGTGGGCCTGTTTAGCCCTGTATTTGTAAATTTATAGTTTAACTGTCATAGATAGTACCAGGTTTGGGCTTAGTTGCTTTCCTTAGTTAGTGTGGGTCTTTACAAGGAAAGTAAGGACTTCTGTATTAGTTTCGCTATATATATGGTTTTTGTTTTCTACTATTTACGATGTTGGATGACAAGGAAAAGTCCCATCCTAAATCGGGATTCAAGAAATGCCCAGATTGTGGGCAGAAAATGTTCGTCACTGACAGACACATTCAATGTGTTTACTGTCTGGGGGCTAAACACCTCCAAGACACTTGCAGCATTTGCCATTCCTTTTCTTCAAGAGTCCTCTTGGAGATAAGGAGGAAGCTAACTGACAGGGGATTACTGCAGCATTCCTTTTCTGAGGTGTTGAGTAGCCATGAAGGTAACTAGCATGTCTTCCAAATCTTCAAAATCTTCGGACCCCAAAGTTGCAAAAAAGGCGAAAACTTCAGAGGGAGGGTCATCAGTTCCACACACGTCAGAACAGAGTGTCCCTTTGATTTGGAGCCAGCTCCCAGTATTGGAGCCGGTCTCTGAGGTTCCCTCTTCTCCTCTGCTCCAGTCAGCACCTTCGGTGCATTCATCTAAGTCTTCAGTCAGCCTTTCAGATTTGGACATGGATCGGCTAGTGCAGAAGCTTTTACAGGTACCAGGACTTGCCAAATTGTTGTTGGTCCCGACCAGCTCGTTGGTGCCGAAGACCATTGAACCGGATTTGTCTACTCCTCCTCCGAGCCGTACTGGACCCTCGGAGATGAAGGAACCCGAACCGATGATTGTCAAACCCTTGGAGCCAGTACCCACACCAGTGTTATCAGCTCCATCTACTCAGATGTCCTCGGTGCCGACCGAGGACTCTAGGAGCTGACGCTCTCCCATCGGGTCCTGGGATGATAGTCGGACTGATTTGTTGGTGCCAACTCTTCCTCTCGGAGCTTCGGCTCGGATGAGCTCGGCTCCTACCTCGGGCTCGTAGCCCATGGTTTCAGTGCAGGAGGATCGGACGGCCCTTTCAGGTCCGTCTACTCCTTCTCATCAGAGCCATGGCGCCTTCGATGCTATGAGGAGAGTCCTGTCTCCCAAGACAATGTCAGCATCGGTTCGGTCTTCCCTTTCCCCTCAAGCTCCTGTGTCTGCTTCTTCATCTATCAGTCCCCCTAAGCGTAGAGACCCTGACCCTCAAGTACCTCCACAGTGTGTCCCCTGCTCTTCTGAGACCTCCCCAGATCCCCCCCACTGAGGAGGTGCCCAGGAAGAGACTGTGCAAGAGGAGGCACTTAGACTCCCCACAGGAGTCTTGACATCTCACACAGACTTGGATGAGTCAGAAGGGTCCCCTCGATCCCCCTCTGAGGATATCTCCTTTGCATAGATATTAGAGATCCTTAGTCAGAGGGGCGATTGGCAGTCCCAGACCCCTACTGAGGATGAGTCTGTGCTCTTGAAGGCTTTTGGGTCTCAACCTTCCACTTCTTGGGTGTCTCCGCCTTATCACGAGCTGATGGAACTGATCTCTCGTAAGGCGTGGGAGTCACCGGAGGCCATGGAACCTGCCCCTCGCAAGCCAAATAAATTCATGTCTGCCCCAGTGGACAAGCCATTTTTGACCAAGGGAGTGCCTGTTGATGCCATGGTGGTAGCTGCAGCCACCAAAAAGGAAGTGTCTGAAACATCCGCTTCTATCCATCCTCCTAACAGAGATTCTAGGATCATGGATAGATATGGGAAATGCATGTTTAGTTCAGTGACTTTTTCTCTGTGATCACTGAACTACTTAACCCATTTTATGAGACTACAAAGAGATCTCCTGAAAGAGCTAGGAGATGCTCTCCAGGGCATGGTAGCTGCAGGGGTGGCCGACAAAGTCAACGCACAGCTCGCTACCCTAAACTCAGTTGTAAACTTGTCCATGCGTCTCATATCTTATGCAGCTGAAGGTTGGAGTAGAGCGGCTAGTTCAGGCATTGCTCTCCGAAGACAAGCCTGGATGCATCTCTGTTCCTTTGTGGAACCCTTTAAGTCTTCCTTTATCAACACCACATTCGATAGCTCATCACTGTTTGGGCCTAAAGTAAAGAAAACTTTAACCAGGTGTGAGCAGGAAGGCAAGACCTTATCTGCCGTTGGAGTCTGTTTTTCTACCCCTACTTGGCCCTACCCCAAGGGCCCTAGGGGAGAGAAAATGTGGTTCTGAAAAGCACAGGGAGCCTTTCAGGACACACGTGGAGAAACCCTCTCTGTAGGCTG
Organism: Protopterus annectens; assembly: GCF_019279795.1. Classification (NCBI taxonomy): domain Eukaryota; kingdom Metazoa; phylum Chordata; order Ceratodontiformes; family Protopteridae; genus Protopterus; species Protopterus annectens. The sequence continues at coordinate 399,765,368 of NC_056736.1, forward strand.
AGGAGGGGGTTATAATGGAAGACGCCGCCCCCGCGGCAGAGGGAATCTGCAGCAACAGGGTGACTGGGTCAGTTCTCTGGTCGACCCTACCAGCGCCCCTGAAAGGGGCTGTTCGGCTCTGGAGGCAGTCGGGGGTCACTTGCTTTGTACCCAGAAGCCTGGCTAAACATAACATCAAATACATGGGTGCAAAGCATCATTTCCAGAGGATATTTCGTACCGTTCTCTACCCCTCCCATTCCTGTAAACAGAATTCCAGATGTTCCACCCAGTCTCAAGGAACAAGCAATCATAGAGGTCCACAAATTGCTAGAAAAAGAGTCATCCAACCAGTCCCAGCAGACCAAGTTGGATTCGGAACTTGCTCAAGATTCTTTTTGGTACCAAAGGAAACGGGGGACTGGAGACCTATCTTGGACCTCAGCAGACTCAACCAGTTCATAAAGAAAGAGAAGTTCCGAATGGTCACGCTTCAGTCCATTCTTCCCTTCCTAGGGAAAGGTGATTGGATGTGCTCCATAAATCTCAAGGACGTGTACTATCACATAAAGATGAACAGATGCTCCAGAGATCACCTGAGTTTCCGGCTGGGAGCCAACCATTACCAGTTTCGAGCCCTGCCCTTTGGTCTCACTACAGCCCCGAGAGTGTTCACCAAATGCATGGCAGCAGTGGTCACAGCTCACCTGAGGCATCTAGGATTCCAGGTGTTTTCATACCTAGACGATTGGCTCCTCATCGCTACCACCAGGCATCAGTTCACTCAGGCAACACAATACACTCTGACACTCTGCCATCAATTAGGCATTACAATCAACTTCGAAAAGTCTGCCTTATCGCCATAGCAGCATACCGTTTTTATAGGAGCAGAGTTAGATACCTCAACTACCACTCTACGTCTTCCAGTCGAAAGAGTCTCACTTTTCCGCCAACATGGCAGCTCACTGGTGTCAAAGAACAAAGCTACAGCAGCAGAGGTCTTGAAGGTGCTAGGTTTGATGGTGGCAGCAATCCTGGCTATACCACTCGCAAGGATGCATATGCGAATTCTTCAATGGCTCCTCTTTGCTCAGTGGTCTTACCAGAAACTACCGATGCACCACATGATTCTCATCACGGATTCTTTCAAGAGAGACCTTCGGTGGTGGTTGACGTCTCATCATGTCACAATCGGAAGACCCTTTGTTCTCCCCCCCCCCAGTAGCCACTGTGACCATGGACACTTCCCTGATAGGTGGGGGGGGGGCATTTTCAGGGAAAGACTGCCCAAGGCACAGGGATGGATCAAGAGTCACATCTGCATATCAGTGTTCTAGAGTTGAGAGCGGTACTTCTGGCGTTGCAGTACTTCAGTACTTTCAGGACTCTCTTCCTCTAGGAACTATTGCAATTCAGACGGACAACATGTCAGTAGTCTGGTACTTGAACAAGCAAGGTGGAACCAAGTCTTACCCCCTTTGTCGAGAAGCCCTCAGGGTCTGGCAATGGGCTGTGTCATCCCAGCGTTTTCTGTTAGCAACGCACATCCCGGGAAAATCCAATGTGATAGCGGACAAGCTAAGCAGGGCAATATTGCTCCCTCACGAGTGGTCTCTCAAACAACAGGTTGCGGAGTTGATTTTCCGCAAATGGGGCCAGCCTTGCTGTGACCTCTTTGCCAGTCGCATTAATTCAAAATGCAGAAGCTTCTTTGCCCTAATACCACCTCCAGGACATCCCCCGAGAGATGCAGTCTTATACGATTGGCCCCCGGGTCTCCTTTATGCATGCCCACCCTTCCCATTGATACCCACATTTTTACAGAAAGCAAAATCACTGGGAAGGACTGTTATCCTCATAGCCCCCTACTGGCCTCGACAGATTTGGTTCCCGTTTCTCCACCATCATCTGTTGAAAGATCCATGGATCCTGGACCCAGTTCCGGATCTTCTGACACACCCATCAGGGGACCTCCATCCTTCCCTGCAGTCCCTGAAACTGACTGCTTGGCTAATCCACTTCCCCTAATTGCCAGGCTTCATTCAATTTCAGAAAATACAAGACAAATTCTCTTGTCTTCTCACAAGCCATCCACCAGGAAATTATACGGCAGTAAGTGGAAAAGGTTCTCAATTTGGGCCAATACATAGAAAATTGACCCTTTCCGCACTCCACTATCGTCTATTTTAGAATTCTTGACAAAGATTTTTAAGGAAGGGGCAGCAGCTGCTACAGTTTGTCCAGTTAGCTGCCATCTCAAATTTCCACCTTGGATTTGGTGGCTCAAATATTATGGGCCATAAGTTATCTAAAACTTTTCTTAAAGGTGTTCTTCACATGTGACCTCATGTCAAAATTCCCTATTCTCCCAGGAATTTGAACTTTATGCTGTCTCAGATTATTCTTCCCCCTTTTGAACCAGCATCATGTTTTTCTTCTTCTTCTTCTTTTGGCTTTTCCCGGTTAGGGGTTGCCACAGCAGATCACCTGTCCTCTCATGATTGGCAGTGGAGTTTTATGGTGTCGAGTTGCCAGCCCGGCGCCCAACCTTCCACAGAAGGCACACACATGCACACACTCACACCTAGGGCCAATTTAGTGTGTCCAATCCACCTACTGCATGTCTTTGGGATGTGGGAGGAAACCGGAGCACCCGGAGGAAACTCACACGACCACAGGGAGGACATGCAGACTCCGCACAGAAGCCACCCTGCCGAGAATCGAACCAGAGAACCTCTTGCTGTGAGGTGGCAACTCTAACCGCTGTACCACCGTGGCTGCCCTACCACCGTGGCCGTGGTGATCTCAAATATTTATCCTGGAAAACTATTTTTCTAGTAGCCATTACTTTTGCCCGCAGAGTGTCAGAACTTCAAGTATTATCTGTCAGACCATCTTACATGATTTTCCATGCTGATAGAGTATCTCTCGGAACAAACCCCTCATTTTTACCTAAAGTCTGTTCTGAATCCAATATCAATCAGGTCATTGAGCTGCCAGTCTTTTTTTCCCAACCACTCTAACAAATTGGAATACATGCTGCACAAACTTGATGTACACACACAGCTCATATTTTATCTTGACAGAACTAAGGATATTAGAAAATCAGATCAACTTTTTGTATCCTTCTCAGAAGCCAGAAAAGGTAATCCAGTGGCTAAAACAACTTTATCTAAATGGTTATCAGATTGTATATCCTTTGTTTATGCGAATACGAGCATGCCATTGGCACACAAACCTAAGGCTCATTCTACCAGAGCCGTTTCTACGTCTTCTGCCTTTCAAGCTAAATTGCCCCTTGACAATATTTGCACTGCAGCCACTTGGTCTAAGCCTCATACCTTTATCACGCATTACAAAGTAGATAAGGCTTCCAGGGACAGGTCTTCCTTTGGTTCCACGGTACTGAAGAACGTACTTCCTTGAGCCACCCAAGATTGAGGGTGCTAGGGACGCTACCCATCAGTGAGAATAAACGGCGAGATTTAACAACTTCACATAAAGAAGTTATGTACTTACCATAATGTTCCATGTGAGTTGTTTATCTCGCCTTTATTCTCACGTCCTTCCCTCCTTCCCCTTCCTGGCTGACAGTTGACTTAGAGGCTAGTACCATCCTGGTTATTCAATATTTCTTCTTCCCCTTCGGGAAGTGTTTCCTTGTAGAAATAAATAAAAGGGTATATATATTTTTGCTTGCAGCAAACAAGATCTGAGGTAATTCCAGCAGTGCATTGTGGGATAAGGGGCTTGGTCTCGAGCTACTGGCAAACCTTGAGCTTTGCTACCGGCCGTGTTGGAGCCGAGGATCGGCTCCGAACCCATCAGTGAGAATAAAGGTGAGATAAACAACTCACATGGAAAGTTATGGTAAGTACATAACTTCTTTTTTTTTCATTGTGGTATCTCCAAAAAGAGCAGTGGTTTTGTACAGAAAACTAAGGTCTGTTGCAAGCAAAGTTTAGAGTTTTTAGTGACCCATGTAAAGATTTTACTGGAAAAGTCTATCTCAGAACAGTTTGAACAGGCTTCTATCAACAGCTTTTTTGAGGTGTTTGCACCAGCATTACAGACTACTTCTTTACACCTTGTTCAACACACCAGTGTTATTTTGGTCTGTTTATAGTATCCTACGTATGATCAGAAAAGTGCTATGATGTAAAATATTTTCATTTTTTTGTGTTATTTATGTCTTAATGGTTTTAATTACACTAATCATTATGAAAATTGTATACTCTCTTAGGTACATTTTTGGAAAGGTTTACCTCTGTGATTTCATGTATATTTCTTATTTGGACAAATAGCAGTGTGTGCAAGTTAGTTGGCAGCAGATGTTTGCCAAACTGCAGAATACTGCTGTACGTTCTGGTTTCTTTTGAAAAATCTGCCTGAATTATTCTTTAGTAGTTTTCATTTGCATAGAAGCTATTGTAAATGTAGAGACTCCACTGATGTCCCGAAATGTTCTAGCCAGTGAATGTATGTTGTGTGGACTGAAGATATGCATTGAAGATGCCACTTTGGTGCTGATATTTTGGTGTCTTGCTTAGCAGACAGTGCTTTTACAAGAAGCATCTTGTTGGAAGGCAATTGCTGGGACTTCTGAACATGTCTATTATACCTGCTTTATGGAGATAGTTTCAAGCCGTTCTTTCATCTGTACAGTTAACTGTATTTTCCAACAAATTTTGTAGCAGTTTTCCATCATAATTATGTTGAGTCCTTTCAGTGGTGCCCTGTGGGGTTTTAAATCAAAAATTTACTACCATTTGTTCTCTGGTCTTATTTCATCCAAGAACATTCCAGACTTTTATGAATAGCCATGAGCATGGTTGCTGGGACTTTAGACTTGACATATTGAATTGCTATGTTGATCTGAAAAAGCAATTTTTAAATTGTGAAAGCGCTCCTCTATCTCCACATTAAAGTTCTTTGTTTTTACAAACTTCTGGATTTTCTTCATTCAGCTGTGGAACTGTACCTGACTTCTTTTGTTGATATTGAATTGCTAAATTATACTTTACTGATTATTTGCTCTGATTCCCAGCTGTTTACAACTTTGCTTTGTTTATAGAATGCTTGATTTTGCTGTTTATAGTTTAATGGATACCAGTAGTGGATTGTGGACTTCATGGGAATGGAGCTGAAGTCTGTAAGGGACATATTTTATATAGTGTAAAAATAACACAGGATTTTAGACCAAACTGGGAGTAAAAGCAGCAGGGCATCTTTCAGATACACGGACCTAGAGCTGCAGCTCCATCAGCCCCTTGTTGTTCAACATCGATGGTCACTTGTTTATTTTAGCAGTCTGCAGTAGAATTTTTTTGGCTACTTTCTGCTTGCATTTGTATTATATTCTGAATCCTGTGTTGAATTAGCTCACAGCAGATTCAGTAGTAATAGTAGCAATAGTATGTGGATAAAAAGTGCTTTAATAGTAAACCACCGAAGTACACTTAACTTGACTTTATTGCCAAGGTATTAGTTGTTGCAGTACATTAAATTGTATATCAAATTACTGCATTAAATAGAGGAAACATTGTCTTGTGCCAGGTGACTGTATGTAAAAATTAGAAAGGTTAGTGCCATTTGAGCAAACACAATACTTCCCATTAGAAATGAATTTGCGCATCAAGACTTGTATGTCACAGGTGTAAGGCAGGTGCATACAAAGCACACTTGAATCAAGGTCAGGTGGCACTTTCATGTTTTTATCTTTATTTCCATGATGGTAGATGTAAGTTGGCTTCTACCCATACAAATCTGGCAAAAAAGTATATAGGTAATGACTGTTACATTGATGCTGTACAACTTACTGTATAGGTCTAGTCAACACTTTTATATACCTTCACCAGAAAACTCAATGTTCATATTGATCAGTGCTGCAGTAGGCTTAGCTATATGGGGTTATATCTTGCCAAGGATATAATAGCCGGCCAGCTTCCAAAGCTTTAGTGTACCTTCCATGTACTCAGACTCTCGGGCAGCTCGAGCTGAGCTGACTAAAAGTCAAGTTTGGGAGCAAAGCCCTTCAGAACTTGACTGCCACCAAAGAGTACGCTCCTGAGGCTTTCAAGGATTAACGGTCGGCTTGTACTTTCCTTCGCTGGGCATTAATGTTCTCTTTGAGGAAAAAACTTCAAGATTTGTTGTCATTTTCATTCATTCCTCAATGAATGGGTTTGAATCCAGTCCTCAGATCAGACACTGCCACTTTCTAAAGATTCCAGGATCCAAATCTCAAGCTCCTCCTTTACCCATAATAACCTTGACCACAACAAACCCTCACATCTTGTTTGCTGCTCTTCAAGACAGTCAGATTGCGGTTCCTCAAGCTCCTTTGGTGTGTTGTGAGTGAAAGTTTGCAATTTCTTTTTACCTTTTGACAGTTCTTTCTTCTATTTATTAGTTAAATTACCCCTTACCTTCTATAACCTTCTCTACAGAGTTTTCTGTATTTTGTATTGTACCATTGTTGGTAGTTCATTCTTTTTCTTTTTGCTACTTCTATGCCCTTAGGTATTATAATAGCATCATTGGTAGTTATTTCTTTCCTGTTTCTTCATTAAAAAGAAAGGTCTGTCTTTCTGTTTTAGACTTGATGGCATTTTTTTCAGAATGGCTGACACGCTGATTGGATTTAAAAAAATGCAGTTCATGTGGAAATAAGATCCCCAATTCGGATGCCAACAGGGAGTGTGTTTATTGTTTGGGCCCAGCAAGCACATCTGGCCACCTCTTGTTCCATATGTGTGGCCTTTACTGCTAGAGCAATTGGCGACAGGAGGAATAAGCTAATGTTGAAAGGTCTCCTTCATGCTTCAGCTTCATCATCTTCAGGCACTTCTTCAGGGGATCAAAACTGCTCACAGAAATCAAAGAAGCCCAGGGAGCACCATAAGTGCTGTCCTGCCCAGTCTCTGCAGCCTACACCTTCTGTAGATCCACCAAAGAAGGTTCCTAAAATCTCAAATCCAAAACCTTTGGCTTCGGCACAGTAGACTGTTCCATTTCCTCAGCCTGATGCTCCCAGGTTCTCTCCAGAGCCGGTGTCTCAGAGATTGAGGTCCTCCTTTTTGTAAGAAAAACCTAAGAAGTCCTCAAGACCACTTTCCACATCCTCTTCTATGTCTTCTTGTAGTCTGTCCAAAGCGGAGGTGAATAGGATAATGAGGAAATTCGTCAGAGCTGGCAAAACCCCCCATCTTGAACTATGTTCTGTCTCCCATAAGAACCGTGAGCCGCCAAACTTCTTTTCAACATGTAATTACATCTTCTCTGATCCAATCTGCCATTTCGTAGTCTTTGGATCAGAGAGCCCCAGGACCATCGGATCCAAAGGTTTTCAACCTCAACTCGAGCTACTTCCCTGACCCAATCAGCACTGACACTGTTGGAACAAGATGGCCGAAGCATCGGCACTGGATCCAAGGGCTTGAACTTCAACTCTGAATTTTTCAGAGCACTCGCTTCCTCTCAGAGCTTCAATGCTTAATAGATCTGCTCTGTCTCCTTCCTCGGAGTAGGGTGTGTGGGGGGCTTAGGGGTTGTCTGCTCTGGGAGCCTTGGCTCTGGTGGGATTGTCCTCAGCCTCTCCAGGCCCCTCTGCTTTTGAGCTGGTGGAGAGGGCTTTCTCTCAACCCAGAGTAGTGTCAGCTGTCCCTTCTTTGGCTCCATACCCTACTCCTTCTCTGGATCCTGTGCCCGAGTCCTTGCACCCTACAACTCGGGGACAGCCAGCCCAGAACAGCTTTCAAGCAAGTCACACCAGGGAACTCCCCATCTCTTCCAGTATCTCTCCAGAACATCCACTGTGGAGGTCCCTCAGAAGACGACGTGTGAGTGGAGGCACTTGGATACCCCACAGGAATCCCTCACAGAGGATGTCGATTTTGATGAGGGGGAAGGGTCCCATAGATATCCACCTGAAGATGTCTCATTTGGAGACATCTTGGAGATCCTTCACCAAAAACATGGTTTGTTTCCCAGGAGGAATATGTGTTCTTGAAAGCCTTCAGGTCTGGCCTGTCTACATCTTGGGTTACTCACCTCATGGATAAGCTTATAGATCTGGTCTCCCGCAGGGCATGGAAGGAACCAGACTTCATTGAACCTATTCCCAAATGCCCCAACAAAATCTTAAGCGTTCCTGCTGATAAACAGTACTGGACTAAAGGGATTCCTGTAGATGCCATTGTTGTCGCAGCAACCACCAAAAAGGAGCTTGATGAACAAAGCTCCACTGTCCGTCCTCCTAACAGAGAGGCTAGGGCTTTGGACAGGTTTTGGAATTGAGTTTATGCATCAGCAACATTTGCCCTGTATTCACTGAACTACCTGGCACATTTCACCAGATTACAGAGAGGCTTGATAAAGAGAGACTTTAATTCTTTCCCAGGGTCCGTGTCCAAAGAGGAACAGAAGTTCTTTTCATCGTGAATGACCACCCTACAATCGATTACAAATGCATCCATGAGGTTGATCTTGCATGCTGTGTAAAGTACCTCAAGGGCAACTGGTTCAGGCATATCCATAAGGAGACATGCCTGGATGTGATTGTGTTATTTTGCAGAACCCTTCAAGGTGTCATTCATCAGTGCTTTCTTTGATGGATCATCCTTGTTTGGCCCGCAGTGAACAGGATGGAAAGACCATGTCTGCTGTTGGAATTCGCTTTTCTTCCCCCACAGAGACCCTTTTCTAGGAACCAACACAGTGCTAAGAAAATGTGGTTCAAGAAATCTGAAGGACCTTTCCAGGAGTCGCGTGGGGAATTGTCCTCAGAAGCTGAGGGGGAAATAACAATTACAGTGGTAGACGTTGACCATGAGGCCAAAGGGGTCTGCAGACGTAAGAATCTTGATTCTTTCTGAAACATCCTTCCAGCATTCCTGAAAGGTTGCCAAACTATCCCTCTCTGGAGGCATTTGGGGGATGCTTATCCTTGCACCAAAATGTCTGGCTAGCCATCAGAAATGACTTTTGGGTGCAAAGGATCATATCCAGACGATATTTCATTACCTTTTTACAAATTCCAGTAAAAACAAGGAAAATTCTTCCTGATGTTCCACCCAATCAGAGGGAGCTAGTAGCTCAAGAGATCACACAGTTGCTAGACAAAAGAGTCATCCAAGAGGTTCCACCAGACCAAACAGGATCTGGAATTTAGTTAAGGTTCTTTTTAGCGCACAAAAAGACTGGAGACCTGCGACTTACCTTGGATCCAAGTTATTTGAATCAGTTTGTAAAGAGTTCCGAGTTCCAGATGGTCATAGTTCATTCCATTCTACCCCTTCTTCTGAAGGACTACTGGATGTGCTCAATCGATCTTCATTTTAATGTGATAGTATGCGTCTTGAACAGGCGGTCTCAAAGGTATCCTCACTTCTGGCTGGGCGCCAGTCATCATAATTTCAGAGCCCTGCTATTTGGTCTCACCACAGCACCCAAGGTGTTCACCAAATGCTTGGCAGTGGTTGCAGCTCACCTGAAACTGCTTGGATTCAGTGCGTTTCCCTATTTAAATGACTGACACCTTACCGCACTAACCAGGCATCTACTAATAAAAGCCAGGGATTATTTGTTTCAGCTGTCACTCTCAATGGGAATCACTACCATCATGCACAAATCTCATCTTAAACCAGTTCAAGTTGTAGATTTTATAGGGGCTCGCTTAGACACAGTTAATTGCCTAGCTATTCTGCCTTGAAACAGAGCTTACATTGAAGACACACATCAGACAGATTCTTTCTATTCCTTCTCCCCCTGCAAGACTGATCCTAAAACCTCTAGGGTCAATGACTGCTACAATAACTCTAATTCCCAATCCTCGCTTACACACGAGAATTCTTGAATGGACATTCATGGTGCAATGGTCCTTTCATCATTATCCCTTGAATCACCCAATTAAATTGTCTTAAGTTTAAAGGAACTCTTGGATCTACTCTGAGGAGATTGATCAAGGTCATCCATTTATCCTTCCTCCCACAAGTGCTACATTGACCACGGATGCCTCCCCGTTGGGATGGAGGGGCATTAATTGGGAAGTACTGTACAAGGCACATGGTCCCCACAAGAAACCAATTTGCATAGCAGTGTCCTAGCGATGCGAGCAGTGCTTCTAACATTGCCAACCTACCAGAGCATTCTCCCTGTAGAGACTATTGCAGTACAAGCAGACAACATGTCAGTAGTCTGGTACATCAACAAACGGGTAAACCAAATCCTATCCCCCATGTCAAGAAGCAATGAAAGTATGGCAATGGGCGATCTCATCCAACCACTTTCTTGTAGCAATGTACATACTAGGGAAATCTAACATTCTAGCGGACAAACTCAGCAGGACCATCCTCGTGCCTCATGAGTGGTCTCTCAACCAGTGTGTGGCAAACATGATGATCTACAGATGGGTCAGCCTTGCTGCAACCTATTTGCATCCCCTGAACAACAAATACAACAGGTCCTTTGCCCTTATCCCACCTCAGGGGCAGTCACAGAGAGATGCTGTAGTCCATGACTGGCCCTCCTGCCTCCTTTACACTTACCCTTCCCAGCCTCTCATCCCCAAGTTTCTTCAGAAAGCAATTCTGTTGAAAAGTACAGTAATCCTCATTGCCCCCTTCTGGCCTTGACAAGTGTGATTCCCCGTTATTTGGTCTCATTTGGTACGTCCCCTTTGGACGCTGGATCCCAGCCCAGATCTGCTATCTCACCCATCAGGGCAGGTTCACCCGGATATTGCAGGCTTCATGTTGACCACATGGTTTCTCCAATTCTGATGATGGCTAGACATTCCAGGCTTTCCTCCCAGTTCAAAAAATCCTAGTCTTTTCTCATAAACCTTCAGTGAGGACACTTTACAAAAGTAAATGGAAAAGGTTTTCCTTTTGGGCTCATCAGAGAAATTTAGTTCCCTTTACCACTGCTCTAGCTGTACTAGATTTCCTTGCCTCAATTTTTCAGGACAGAGCAAGTTTTTCCACTATCAAGGTTCAATTAGCAGCCATCTCAAACAGTCACTTCCAAGATAATGCTTCTCCTGTAGTATCATTCAAATTATGTAAGACCTTTCTTAAGGATACCATCTTACTTAGACCTCCAATAAAGGACCCTACTCCAGCTTGGGACTTCACTATGATTTTGCAAACCTTAGTACTTTCTTCCTTTGAACCATCAACTAAAATAGATCCCAAATTTCCTTCTTGGAAAACTGTTTTTCTGGTAGCTTCTGCAAGACAGGTATCTGAACTCCAAGCACGGGCTTCCAGACCACCATATTTGATATTTCACAAGGACAGGGTTACTTTACGCATAAATCCTTCTTTCCTACCAAAAATTGCTTCTGAAACCAATATCAACCAAGTCATCAGTTTGCCATTTTTCTTCCCCAAATTTGAAAACAATGGTAAATATACCTTTCATCTTCTTTATGTACATAGGCAACTTCATTTTTGCCTTCACAGGACCAAGGAATTTAGAAAAACTGCTCAGTTATTTGTCTCTTTCACTAGCAAAAGATTGGTAAGACCAGTTTCTAAAACTACACTGGCTAAATGGATGACAGATTGTATTTTCTATGTTTATTCCTTGAAAGGTATTACCTTACTAAAACAACTGAAAGCACATTCAACCATGTCATTGTCTACATCACCAGCCTTTTGGACTAGAGCCTGTATTGATGATATTTGTGCAGCTGCCACTTGGTCTAATACTCCTACTTTATTGCCATTACAAATTGGACATTATTTCCAGAAACAGACCTGCCTTTGGTTCTGTGGTGCTCCAGAACATCCTTCCATGAGGGCCACCCAAGGTTACTGTAGTTGGGGACTACGTCCCATTCGTTGAGGAATGAATATAGCAATAACCCACGCCTGGGTGTGGGTAATGCTGGATTTACCCACGGTTGGCGTGGTTTGGTCTCGAGGGCGAAGCCCGAGGGACCAAACAAAGACAACCGTGGGTAAATCCAGCATTACCACACCCAGAAGTGGTTATTATATATAATGACATTATTTAAGAAAAGAAATAATTACTTTTCTTAAATAATGGCATTGTATAATGCCTCTTGCTGTCCTTCCGCAGCTGTCTGGTGTTCACGGCAGTTCTGATGTACTGCGCATGCCTACGCAGTACATCAGAGCTGTGGGCAAAAGCAACAGAGAACGCAAGATCTCCATTGCTTTTTACTGTCTCGCTATGTTAAATGGGTTTAACATAGCGGGACAGGTTAAAGCAACGGAGATCGCAAGATCTCCGTTGCTTTTACCCATTGTTGCTATGTTAAAGGAGTTTAACATAGCGAGACAGCTTTAAAAAAAGCAACGGAGATCTGCGTTTTTTTAAACCTGTCGCTATGTTAAACTCTTTTAACATAGCAAGATTAGTGTTTAACGGAAAAGTCCGGGCGACCGGACCTTTTTCCGTTAGTATATTGAGGGATTTACAACGGGCACGCTGGTTGGGCTGGCCAATCAGCGTGCACGTTTTAGAGGAGGCATTGTATAATGAAAATGACAACATCAGATAAAGAAGTTAATGTACTCACCATAATGTTCCATCTGCGTTGTCCATTTTTATTCTTTGTCAACTTCCCTTCCTCCTTCCCCCGTCCTTGACTTTGGCAGACACCTAATGGAAATGTGTTGCTAGGAGCCATAGTTCCTGTTTGAGCTCCTGATCTTTCAGTTATCACTTTCCTGTTATAGATTTGTTTTATATTTAGGCTCGATCTGAGGATTTGCTGTGATCAAGGGCATTATGGGTAAGGGAGGAGCTCGAGATTTCGATCCTTGAATCTCTAATTAGAAAGTGACCGAATCGGATCAGATCCAAACCCATTCTTTGAGGAAGAATAAAAATGGGCAATACGGATGGAATGTTATGGTGAGTACGTAACTTCTTTTTTCTTAACTTTGTTGTTTTATTATTTTCTTCAGGAAAGTTATTTGAAAGCTAGGATTGCTGTGTTTTAAAGGACAGTCTTGAGACTATAACAGTTTTAAACAGAGTACACATTTTTTTCTGTCAGTTTAAAAGTGGTTTAAAGTAACTGAAAACATTTCCTCTGTGGAGAAATTGTGTTTATTTTATTTTTGTGGAGCTGAAATAGTGATTTAAAGTGCCTTTTTTTAACTGTATTTTTTGTCAAAAAAATTAATTTTGTGGACTGGTAGTGTTTACCAGCAATTACTTCTTCCTTTTCCCCAGGAAAGAGGCACCGTTCTTAGCTTGACCCTGGAACAGTCTACTGGTCCCATGATTGGTCCTCCTTTTAGCCACAAAAAGAAGAAAATAAGCAAACAGTCTTTGCCACCAAAGCAGGCTAGCAATTTGCCTCAGTCACAGGTGGGCATGTCTGTTGTGACCATGTTGTACCTCAACCACTCATCTTTTACTCTGTATCCATGTGGTGCAGCACCTACAGCCACTTTGGACTGTGAGTTAGCCATGTCCTCTGTGCTGTGGTCCCCTCAGTGGGCAAGCGAGAGCCACTATGGTCATTCCTAGGAGAGGGAACAGAGAAGGTTTCCTTGTTATGTCGGGGTGTTGTGCTTATCCCTGGGAACTGCTGCTTCCATTAGTAACACAGTTGGACTAATTTTCCTGTCAAAAAGAAACCGACAACTCAATTTTCTTTGGATAGGAGTGGTTTACTGGGTCTGTGTCAGGGTTCAATTCAGGTTATTGATCCTTGTTGTAAAGTAGTTTCTGGTAAAAGAAAGAGGGATTCCTCTTTTCCTGAAGATATTCAAGATCCTGAATGTAAACAGGAAGATGCAGGGACGGATACAGTTTTTTTTCCTCAGAGTTCTGATTCAGCCTTTGATTCTCACTTTTGTGTCTGTTAGAATGTGTCAGTGTTTTCAGTGGGAGATTACTGAAGTTTCTCATTCCCTCAGAAAATGCTATGAATATAGGCGTGGCCAAGGATGAACACAGGATAGCAGCAGATTTCTTCAGCTCCACCAATTTCATTACACTGACAGGAATTAATTACTTAAAAAATTAATTTTTGAAGTAATTTTCTTTCTAAATACGTTTGTTTTATATAGTTCTTGAACTATATCTAAAAAAGAAAGGAAATCTTAACAATATTCCTGTCAGAAATCACTGTGGAAATTTTCCTGTCAGTTTATCTGTCTGAAATGAGTTCCAGTAAGACAAATTCTCAAGACTCCAGCATCAAGAAAGAACTTCAGTCTCTGATAATTATAATCCAGCAACTTACTGATAAAATGGATACTAAAATAGACACCTTCATAGAAAAAACTACAAAACAAATAGACCTGTTACATACAGACCTGCAACAACAGAAGAACCAGTTGACAAGCATAGAAGAAGCTGTGAATGACATGGAAAATAGAATCCAAGAAGAGGAAATCAACATTGAGTTTCTGCGGAAACAAAATACACATTTACAAACAAAGCTGGATGACCTGGAAAATAGATCTATACGCAATAACATTAGGATTTTTGGACTGCCAGAAAATATTGAAGGTAACAATATTACTTCTTTTTTAACAACTTGGCTCCCTAAAACTTTAGACTTGCCAGAAGCATTTTCTTTTGGTATCGAAAGAGCACATAGATCTATAACTAATACTAACTCTAACAAAAAATATCCTAGATCAGTTATAGTTAGATTTCTATCATCTTTTGATAAAGAGATGGTTCTTAAATCTGCTTGGGCTAAAGCTCCTGTTAAGATTAATGAGACAACTGTGCGTTTTGACAATGACTATTCTTCCACGGTAATAGCTAAAAGAAAAGTTTTTCTGCCACTAATAAGGGAGCTTAAAAAAGCACAGTTTAAAACATACCTTCTGTTTCCTGCCAAGCTTAAAATCTTCCTTCCTGATGGTCCTAAGGTTTTCGATGATTTAGACTCTGCTTTACTGTTTGTCAAAGAAAAAGGATTTTGGATAAAATAGAAGAAATGGAATGGGCTAGTTCTTCATTAAAGAGATTGGCAACTGAAGCTTCGTGGAAGACTTCAGAGAAGAAGAAGAGACTAAAAACAAATGATTTGTTATATGTTTTTTTCTCTCATCATTTTAGTTCATTATTAATCTTTTTGAATATAGTTCCTGCATTTCCAGAAAGCCACAAATATTTTGGAAAAGATTTAATCAAAGTTATTCTCTATGTGCAAAGAAATGTTTTGTTTCATAACCAGTCAAAATACCTGAAGATTTAATGGCAAGCTGTGATTCAATTTGTTTCTCTTTCTGAAAAGAAGTAAGGTTAGTAATTTGATACATTTTTTATCTTTACCTTTTTTTCCTTCTCCTTTTATTATTTTCTTTGTTTAAACAATGACATTCTATTTAGATTATGTAGTGGGTAAAGGGTGGGGGAGGGCAGGGAGAGAACAGTAATGAAAATATCATTAATAGATAATAACATATTTATTCCTTGTAAAAGTTTTTATAAGTTCTTCAAATGCTATTTCTAATTATACTTTCTTGATTATACTGCTTATGCCTGTTTGTAAATAATCTGTTATGCTTTAACTAATAATAATCAGAACTAAATAAGAGTAAATAATATGTTTTATTTTTAACTCTATTAATATAAACAGTAAGTAACATTCCATTGTATATACTTCTTACAGCTTTCTCTTACATTTTTTTATTTCTGCCTCACTCCTTTTATTTTCTACTCTCTTTTCTTTTCTTTATTAATATATAGAAATGCTTTTGATTGTGTGGGCACAGTGAATAATAGGATTTGTATGAAAATTGAGTTGGGAGAAGAATGTTGAGTTTTATTGCTTGTTGGTAATTTTGGGCTTAATTTCACTTACATAGAGGCTGTAATGATCTGTGGAATACATTGTGAAGGTTTTGTCATGTTTAGATGCATTTACACTGCCAAATGAATGTTTGTCACTAGTTTTTAATAAGTTTCCCGCCAAAATGTTAAGAGAGACAATCTGAGATGTGGGCTGTCTCATGCACAGTGTTCATGAGTTACTTCAGAAGCTTCAGCTCACAGAATTCTCACAGAGAAACTGAAAGCAGTTAGTATAACCTTTGACATAGTTATCACACTGACACACCACAGATTCAGGAAAATACTCTATTCATAAAATATGTCAGTTATAATGTTTTGTTTCATAACCAGTCAAAATATCTGAAGATTTAATGGCAAGCTGTGATTCAATGTGTTTCTCTTTCTGAAAAGAAGTAAGAGGCTGTAATGGTCTGTGGAATACATTGTGAAGGTTTTGTCATGTTTACATGCATTTACACTACTAAATGAATGTTTGTCACTAGTTTTAATAAGTTTCCGCCAAAATGTTAAGAGAGACAATCTGAGATGTGGGCTGTCTCATGCACAGTGTCCATGAACTACTTCAAAAGCTTCAACTCACAGAATTCTCACAGAGAAACTGAAAGCAGTTAGTATAACCTTTGACATAGTTATCACACTGACACACCACAGATTCAGGAAAAATACTCTATTCATAAAATATGCCAGTTATAATGAGTCTAAATGATGTAGTTTCTTGTAGTAAGTAAATGTCTTATTTTAGAAGGCATAGAAAATGAAACATTTATTTAAATGTTTTTGAAAATCTACTTAACAGCAACATAATAATCTCTGTTAAAAATTTGTGTTCCAAACATATACTTCACTATAACTCATTTAATTCATCTGATTGACAAGCATAAATAATCTTATAACTCTATTCTGGAAGAAATGTCATGTGATATATTTTAAAGCAGTAGGTTAGCATGATTGTAAAACCTGGTTACTAAAATGTGTTTGCTGTGCATTATTTTGTATAAAGCAGACAGATTTATTCTAGGGACAGCAAGTAGGATAGTGCTCAACAAAGACACAACTCAGTGAGATCAGATATATATATATATATATATATGTGTATGTGTGTGTGTGTGTGTGTATGTATGTGTGTGTGTGAGTGTGATGGCTTTTTTTTTTTATATAATAATGCAAGTGTTTCTGAGAATCTGCATAACTATCCAATATGATTTATAATAATTTCTATGAATACAATATTTTACTGCATTGACAAAATGAATGTTTGCCACAAGTTTTAATAAGTTTCCCACCAAAATGTTAAGGGAGACAATTTGGGATGTGGGCTGTCTCATGCACAGTGTCCATGAACTACTTCAAAAGCTTCAACTCACAGAATTCTCACAGAGAAACTGAAAGCAGTTAGTATAACCTCTGACCTAGTTATCATACTGACACACCACAGATTCAGGAAAAATACTCTATTCATAAAATGTCAGTTATAATGAGTTTAAATGATGTAGTTTCTTGTAGTAAGTAAATGTCTTATTTTAGAAGGCATAGAAAATGAAACATTTATTTAAATGTTTTTGAAAATCTACTTAACAGCAGCATAATAATCTGTGTTAAAAACTTCTGTTCCAAACATATACTTTATTATAATTCATTTAATTCATCTGATTGACAAACATAAACAATTTTATAATTCTATTCTGGAGGAAATGTCATGTGATATATTTTAAAGCAGTAGGTTAGCATGATTGTAAAATTTGGTTACTAAAATGTGTTTGCTGTGCATTATTTTCTATAAAGCAGACAGATTTATTCTAGGGACAGCAAGTAGGATAGTGCTCAACAAGGACATAACTCAGTGAGATCAGATATATATATATATATATATATATATATATATGTGTGTGTGTGTGTGTGTGTATGTATGTGTGTGTGTGTGTATGTGTGTGATGGCTTTTTTTTTTAATAATGCAAGTGTTTCTGAGAATTTGCATAACTATGCAATATGATTTATAATAATTTTTATGAATACAATAAATTTTTATGAATACAATATTTTACTCTATTGACAATAATGAGTTTAAGTAAATGCTCATATACAAACAATTCAATATTTTTTTTTTGGAAGCTGTTAATAGTATTCACATGACAGAAAATAGATGCATCTTAATATATGTAATGTCTGAATCATATTAGCCAAAGTTTTTGATTTAAATGAATGTTAGAACCTAATTTTCTCTCCTCTTGATTTCTAACATCAAGATTATTTGAATGCTATTTGAATACAAGTGTTATATATTACATAGATCTATATAGTAGTATGAACAGTTTTTAAAAAAAAAAAAAATTTATTTTAGTTTATATGATGCTGTTTTACCAAATGTGTAGTTTTGTCTTGATAGATAATTGAATTGAAAACTGTTAACCTCAGTTAAATATAACTAGTATTAAATTGATAAGGTGGTAGCTGAGGTACTGCTGCTTAGGGTAGGGGGTTAACTTGAGTAGTAAATACTACTCTAAGTTGAAGTTTTCAACTCCAGGCTGGATGCAAGGTTTAATCCTTACATTATTTTCACTTGTTCATTGTTATATGTATATAGTTTTGACATCCACAATATATTTTGTATACTCATTGTCACTACAAACAAAATTGAATCCTATACAAAATCCCATAAGAGATTTAATAAATACAGCTATATTTAAAGGTACACCTAAAAGAGGAGATGTAACATTATTTATCTTGTTATTTGTTATTTCGATCATAAGATTCTTGAGTTTTAAAAATGCCAAATGACATCTTTAAAAGGAATTTCTTTAAACATTAATGGATTGAATAATCCGTGTAAAAGGGCAAGCTTAATAAGATACATTAATTTACACAAGGCCAATCTAGTCTTCCTGCAAGAAACCCATCTCTTGAAAAAAGATATTGATAAACTATCCACTAATAAGTATACAGTATTGGTTAGTTCAGAGCACACTCAGAAAAAAAGAGCAGTGGCTATTTTATGGAATAAAAGTATGCCCATTCCTAAAACCATTAAGTCTTTTCAGGATGACAAAGGAATGTTTTGTATGGTTACAATACAAATTAATGGGAAGACTTACACTTTAATTAATGTATATTGGATACCTGGAATTGGTATTAATACAGTGAAACATCATATTGATAAGATCATATCATTCTCTATAGGGGATATTATTTTAGCTGGTGATTTTAATTGTATACTACATGAAAGTGATACTACCACTATAAGGAAAAGAAGAATTACATCTAATTCAAAACATTTAAATGATTTTGCTAATTCTTATCATTTGAATGATGATAATAATCAGATAAATTCAAAATCATTACGATACACCTTTTTTTCTAACAGATACAAAACTTATTCAAAAATAGATAGGGTCTTTATTTCTAACCAGATGGTAACAGATTTAATTAATTCCAAAATCATTTCATGTCCTATATCTGATCATAACTCAATTGTTTTTGAATTCATGATAAAAAATACTCATAATGTTCAGATTAAAAGGATACCAGCATACTTAACTCAGCTAAAAGACTATAAAGAATATATACTTTCAGAAGTACAACATTTTCTAGACATAAATAATACTCCTGAAGTCTCCATTGTCTATGTTTGGGATGCCTTAAAATCATATCTATATGGACAAAGTATCAGAAGGTATAATAATAAAAGGAAATCTTGGGATAAGGAATTGTTAGATATTCAAAGTAAATTAGACTCTTATAAACATAATAATAAAGAAAATATTATGGACAAGAAAGTTATTGAAGAAATAAACAAAC
This sequence comes from Protopterus annectens, assembly GCF_019279795.1. Taxonomy (NCBI): domain Eukaryota; kingdom Metazoa; phylum Chordata; order Ceratodontiformes; family Protopteridae; genus Protopterus; species Protopterus annectens. The sequence goes on from NC_056736.1 coordinate 399,784,944, forward strand.
TAAATGAGAAATACAAAGAAATTTTAACTCATAAAGTTAAAATAACTGAAATACAAGTTTTTGTCTTATTCAATAAGCCCCAAATACTTACATAGACTTAAAAATAAAACAAAAGATTGAATAAACAAAACCATATCAAAGAAATCTTTTCTCTAAGGAAAAAGAAGAATGTTTCTAGTATACCAGAAATACTGGATGAATTTAGAAATCACTTTCACAAGATTAACCATAACAACATTAACATGGAACCTAAAGATAAAACAAAGGAGTTTATAACCACAAACATGAATAAAAAGCTTAATAAACAACAGATTAAACTATTGGACAAGAGTATTTCATATACAGAAGTTATTACACAAATAAATAAGCTTAAATCAAACAAAGCACCGGGTAATGATGGTATTATACCAGAGATATATAAAATCCTTTCTAAAACTACATATTCATTAATACATAAGGTTTTTATTTTGGCCCAAACTGAGTTAATAACCCCCCCCATCTTGGCAGTATACATTTATTTCACCAATTTTAAAACCTAATAAAGATCCAACTAGATGTTCTTCATATCGACCCATCTCATTACTTAATGTTGATTATAAAATGTTTATGAGTATTTTTGCTGATAGATTGAAGACAATCATCCTCGGCATTATAGATATAGATCAGACGGGCTTCATTGTAAATAGAAATACTTTTGATAATATAAGAAGAACTTTAACATTAATTGATTTTGCAAATAGGAAAAGAAAGATTTAACACTTATTAGTCTTGATATAGGTTCAACATTTGATTCAGTAAGTTGGGACTATCTGTTTACCTTACTGAAATGCACAAACTTCTCTGATGCATTTGTAAATTTAATTGAGCATTTATACAAAGGAACGCTGGCTTATATTAAGGTAGGAACATATGTTTCACAAAAATACCCATTCTTAAAGGTACAAAGCAAGGATGTCCACTTTCTCCACTATTATTCACTTTAGTAATGGAGCCTTGGGCTAATTTGATTAGAAACAGTACTGACATAGAGGGTTTTGAAATAGACGAAAATACAACATCAAAAATTCAACTTTTGCAGATGATGTTCTAATTACATCAGCAGGATCTAATTCTTCTATGCAGTCTTTATTTGATAAAATGATGAATTTTAAAAGTATTTCTGGTTTAATATTCAATGAAGAAAAACTAAAATACTACCTATATATACGAAAAATATTCTCATTGGTGATTTTACTAAATATGTACCCAATTCAGGTCAGATAACTTATTTAGGTATAATACTATCTAAAGATATTAAATCTATTATATATAATAACTATAATACCTGTTTTCTTAATATACAAAATCTTTTTTAATACCTGGAATAATATGTTTTTTACTATGGAGGAGAGACTTACAATTATTAAAATGATAATATTCCCCAAGATTTTATACTTAATACAATCAATAATACTTTCACCTACAAAAATAATTATCAAGAAACTGAATACACTAATGTTAAATTTCTTATGGGCACCTAATAGACCTAGGATTGCATTAAAGAAACATACTAATAGCTGGTCTCAAGGGGGTATTTCTTTTCCAGACTTTAATTTATATATTATCTCTTCTATTATTAAAGTTATTACTTTATTAATAGATCAGTCATATATCGCAAAATGGAAAGATTATTGGGAGCTAATTAGTATGCACTTCATGAAAATCTCCTTAACACATAAAAATATGATTGTAAATAACTCCATGTTGTGGTTGCTAAAGGAATTTTGTACTTCACCTATTACACCTAAACATATGGTTTGTTACCCATTAAATATTATTATTAGTTATCGTAACTTTATATTCATGCACCCTAAGTATAGGGAATGGAATTTTATTGTATTCCCTATAATGTATACTCAGGGTATGCTTATGACATCTACTTCTGAAGGAGCTCATTTAGCTATAGATAATGATCTAAAGTACTGGTATCAGCTGATATCTGATAATAAAGTTAAAAATCTAGATTTCTTAAAACAAGAATTTGATCTAAGAGAAACTTGCTGGTTAGAGGTTCAGATCTTTAGACAACATCTCATTGATAGAATAGATCTAATGTCTATAACAGTTAAAGAATCTGTTCCAAAACTGATTGATTACTTGATATTAAATTTACAGCATAAAGTTTCTGATAAAGGTAAACTTTCATATATACATAAAATTATCAGACAAGAAACCTTTTACAGTGTAGATTCATACTGGAATTATTTCACCTCTATTAATGGGGACCCACCAACTCAACAAGATAAACAATATATATTGGAATCTGCTTATAGAACTACATCTTCCATTGTCTGGAGACTTTATACATGGAAATTTGTACATAGATCTTTTTATACACCTTTGATGATGAATAAAATAAATAATAAAGATAATCTATGTAAGAGATGTAATGTAGAAATTAATGCTGACTGGGCTCATATGTTTTATGACTGTATGAAGTTGAAAGAATACTGGAAGTCAATTAATGAATTTTTGCAGGCTCTTTTTACAGATAATTTCATTATTTCTAAGTCTCTTATATTATTCAACACACCTGTACCTCAATGTGTTAAAAAGATTAAGCTTCCCTTGTTATGGTCTATCCTAGCAGTGGCCAGGAAAATAATAACTAGAAATTGGATTTCAGATACACCTCCTTCGTTCAATGAATTTAAAAATGTTATGAATATAATGTGCCATATGGAAATAAGCACAATTAGAATGAGAACAACTAGAAAAACATCATATTATATTGTATGGGATAATTTACAAAATTTGTTAAAAAAATTCTAATTTCAATAGCACGGTATTTTAGTTTAATTAATTGATCTGATTGTAGTGGATGTCTTTGTAAATACTTTAGTTGTTTTGTTGAATATTATAATAATACCTATTTTTAATTACTTGTATAAAATTGTTATGATATTTCTCTTATATGTTAAAACAATAAACCTGTTTTGAAAAAAAAAGAAAATGCTATGAGTTGTTACTGAAGGATTTTCTATAACCTACAGCCATTCCTCCAGTTCTGTCAGCTTCAGAGAATGTGTGTTTTTCTGCCTGCAGTTTTACAGATAGTCAGCCAGCTGCCCCTATAAAGGCAGCTAGGATGTATAAAATTCCTCAGTCTTTTAAATTTTACACACTATTCACAAACCTGACCCATGAGCTACAACTTTAGTTGATCCCTCTGCTGCTAAACACTTAGTTAATTCTAAACCCACTCTTTCTGATAAGGATGGGAAAATTATTGATAGTAATGGGAAGAAGTTATATTAATGCAACTTATTCAGGATCATATGATAGTTTGTTTTGAAAATTGTGACAATATGGGGAATGTTTTATCCGCAGTTTCTTTTTGTGAGGAACATTTTCATTTAAGTAACTTAGTTTCTTGTATTGCACAGGTCACTATGTGTGTATGACTTCTATTGCTACTTCTAGGGCTACGACCACTGGCATTGTTTTGAGGAGGTTTGCTTTGCTGCATTCTCAGAACCTCCCAAATGATGTTAAAAATGAGATTTTACTTTTTTTCCCTTGGATAGAGTCTTATATTTTGCCCCTCTACTGCAGAGGTAATCAAAAAGTGTGCTGAAGAGGTAATCAAAAAGTGTGATGAAAGGGGCAAGCTGTGCCACTGAATATCTCTCTAAACAATTTCACTCATCCTTTTCCAAATTTTCCAAGGGATCTTCTATTTCCTCTTCCAATTTTGGCAAAAAAAAAAAAAAACAGAATGAGCAGTCTCTGCAAAATAAGGTAAACAGGTGTTTAAGAAGAAATGGCAAAGGGATTCCAGAAAGAATTCTCAAACCTGCCCAAACCAAGGACAGTCCAACAAGTCTAAATGAGTATTGGAGACTTTGTGACCCCCTCCTACCCTTGCCCCTTTTTTCTTCCAGAAACCTGATTCTCTTTTTTTTTTTTCTCTTTGGGAGCAGATTGTTCCAGACAAATGGATTCTAAAAATCATTCATCAGGGTTACAGATGGCAGTGGGAGGAAAACCATCCTTTCCATGGGGTCATTCATCATCCTTCTGAACAGACTGTTGTTTTCACCAGTTCATCATCACATGCTGTCCCAAGAAGTGAGCCAGTTCTTCTTTCCCAGGTGGAGGAGGGTTTTTTATTCAAGGATGTTCCTAGTGCCAAAGAAAGAAAATACTTGGAGACAAGTTTTAGATCTTTTTTTCTTTTCTAAACCTTTTTATGATGGTCCCCAAATTTAAAAATGATGTCCCTTCATAACCTTTTACCTCTTCTTCCACTTTCAAGTTTCCTGGCAACACTAGACTTTAAAGATGCTTATTCTCATAGCGGTATTCATCCATACTTTAGACATTGTGGGTCTGAATCACATTATCAGTACTTTGCCTTACCCTTGGACTATCCACTGTACAAAGGGTATTCATAAATTGTCTAGCTTCAGTTATAGCGCATTGCAGGCTACAGGGTATCCACATTGTTCCATATTTAATTACTTGCTTATCTTTGCAGAGTCTTTGTCAAAGTGTCTGGAGTCTCTGTCTCTCGGGTGAGAGATCTCTTACAAAAGCTGGGATTCCAAGACAACATTAAAGTCTTTCCTGACTCCTTTACACAGGATTGTGTTCCTGGGATGTCAGCTAGACCCCTCAATTCAAAGGGTTTTTCTTCCACAGGAAAAGAAAAATGAATCTTTACCTAGATCTATTTTTAAGATTTTCCACTCATACTGTGGTCACTGTGAGGGAATATCCCAGGATTTTGGGTCTGATGACATCTGTGATTCTCATGATAACCCCTGGCAAGATTCCACTTGAGAAAGATACAGTAGTATCTGAAATCTCTCTGGTCCAAGCATCAGAACTCTATCTTTTCAAATCCCAGTGCTAGGGTTTATCAGAAGACAATTGAGACAGCAGGCGTCCTTAAATCCAGGTTTATGCTTCTCCCTCTCTGCTACAAAGCAGTAACCACAGATGCTTTGGACTATGATTGGAGAGCAGTTTCTGGAAGGATAAATGTGCAGGGGGTGTGGGACACCAAAGACAGATGCAAACCATAAATATCAAGGAGATGCTTTCCTTGGTCCAAGGCACACTCAACTCTCTGAACCATCTTTTGTCCCCAGGAGCTCTTCAAGTCATTGCAGGCAGTATTACAGTCATGTGATACATTAACCAGCAAGGGGGAACCAGGTTATGCCCCTTTCGTAGACTAGCCACGTTAGCTTGGGATATGGCTTCACAGTACAGTCTCACTGTACAGGCATCCTACATCCATTAGAGCAAATTTGTGTGGCAGGCAAGCTGAGCATTACCAGGACATACCCTCACAAATGGAAACTAGATTGGGGGTCTTCCAAGATTTGATTTATCTGTGAGGAGTTCCTCAAGTAGACCTGTTTGCCTCCTCCTTGAACAATCATCTGACAAGATTTTGCTCCAGTGCTCCTTGCATGAAGGCCTAGAAGACAGATGCCTTTTCTTTTCCTCAGACAGGAATGTTCCACTATGTTTTTCCACCCTTTCCTTCTAAATCTTCATATGTCCCCTGGATATTAGTGGAATCACCCAAGATCATTGTGGTGACTCCCTTCTGGCCCAGGCAACCATGGTTTATCCTTCTTTTGGAAATGGCCAATGGCAATTTCCTCAAGTCTCCTCACAGACGGAATTTGCTCACATCAAGAACAGCTGTGTCTGATACACCCAGAGATCAGTTGACTTCAATTGTCTGCCTGGAAGATAGGGTCTTAATTCCTTTTAGGCACCTGTGTACCAAGGATGTGCAACAGGTACTTATGGAGGCAAGAAAGCCTGTTACTAGAAAATCATGTATTAGCAAATGGAAAAGGTTTTCTAGTTGGTGCCAACAACATAACCAGCACCCATTTAGGGATAGTTGTTCTCTGGTTCTGCAGTACTTGTGTGAGTTACTGTCTTATGGCTTTTCTTGTTCCTTTTTTAACGTTCATTTATTGGCCATTTTAGCATGTCTCCTAATGGATCCTCCTGTTTCAGTGCAATCACGTCAAAAATGTTCTTGAAAAAGGTTTTACATAAGAGATCTCCAAGAAAACTGGTGGCCTCTGCTGGGGATCTTAATTTTATGTTAGAGACGCTAACCCTTTCTCCATTTGAACCAGCTAATCTGGCTGACTTGAGTTTAACATGAAACCTATTTCTACTGATTGCCATGACCTCTACAAGAAGGATATCTGAGTTGGAAGCTCTTACGGTGAGTCAACCCTACTCCATTTTCCATAGGTATAGGGTTTCTTTGAGAACTAATCCTTCTGTGCCTGAAGTTGTGTCTGTTTACTATAAGCCAAACTATCCATCTCCCCGTTTTTTCCTGAACCTAAAAATGAGAGAGAAAGGATACTCTGTACCTTGGATGTCCACAGATGACACTGATACTGTCTTGACAGAACTAAATCTTTGATATCTTCAAATCAGTTGTTCCTTTCTTGTGATGGTAAGAAGGCTATTTCCAAACGTTTGTTTAAGCTACCTTTGTTATACCCACTTATATTTCATTAATGAACCCCATAAAAGGGCTATAAGGTTTCCCCTTTTAAAGAAAAAATTTAAAGCCCC